>NW_019236681.1:98350-143560 GCF_002742605.1 Olea europaea var. sylvestris
GTGGTGTTTTAGTAAATTTTGTGGTGGTCAAATAATTACCCTTTTCAAAAAGTGACATTTATGAAAATGCAAAGCCAAAAAGAAGAACAAGAATCAGATGCATGTTTTTTCAAGCTTGGGTTCTCCATTCCCCCATTCCTTCTTATTTTTAGGAGAAGTAAAAAGTTATGTTAATTGAATTTTTAAGGTTTATGGAAAAACTTAAATATTTTTCAAATATTGATAAACTATACTATTACATTATATGCAATTATGTGAATTATTTGATCGATTACATGATTATTACCAAGGTTCTTTCATTATGATATACGTGAAATTTCAAGGATATATATGGAGTATTTGTGAATTGAAATGTGAGTCACATGTAATATTGAGATCGACCAGAAAAATATCCGTAATTATATACTTCTTCTAGTTCATTGGGGGGCTTTGATTATGTTCTATACTACATTGAGGGGTTTTGACCGTGGATGAAGGGGTCTTGACCGTGTACATATAGTTTACTGAGCGGCATTGGCAATGTTCTAGAAATTAATTATGAGAGAGGCCTTTGAGACCTGCTTATATTCACTGGGGGCCCAAAGCCCGTGTCGAGAGTGCTTAGCCCAAGGGATAGTCGATGCGCATATCACCGGATTACAAATTTCAGACAGAGAGTACATTATTGATGGATTTTTTAGTACATTTGATGTGATGAAATTATAGCATGGATATCACTTGATGATTATATCATGACTATGAGATGATATTTACAGTCATGAGAATGTCTTACATCTTGATTATTATTATTATAAGTTGTTATAATGTGAATTGTTAAATGATGCCAACTTAATTTTTGATAAAAATGTATAAATGAGAAAGTATAATTATTTTTGAACTTCTCTACTCATTGAGCTATCAACTCATATATTTTTCCATGATTTTCCTTACAGGTAGCAATTAGTTCTTGATAGCTTGAGAAGCCTGTTGATTTCAAAGTTACAGCCACACGACATATTAAGTGATGATTCATTTTGATAAAGCACGAAGTAATTATTTTGGGTCCATTGCTTTATATTTTCCTAAGAAGCTTATTTGGAGCATATTTAGTAGTAATTCATAGATAGTTTTGGTGGTGGATCTAATATCGAGTCAGTATCTATATCGGCACACATCACGCTTCGGATCCATTAAGGTGATTCGAAACAGGTCGTGTCATAGAATTACCCAACTCGATCAATTTGGATTCTGTAGAAGGGTTCGGTTGAGAAAAGTGCGAGGTATTTTGTGGTAGCAGCTGCAAAGTGCTCTGATGACTGATGGTTGTGAATTGGGAATGAGTTTATAATATCATAATCTTGAGCAACAAATCATGATCCAGTTTTAACTCTCAAGGTCAAATATACTGTTAATTAATGTATAATGAAAATATAAAATTAAAGTGTATAATCAATTTTCTAATTAATGGACCGTACTAGACCAACTTTTCTCATATTCTTTATCAATCTTTCACAATGGGTTCTTGCGGGTCCATCAATACGGCCATTGCCTTTAAATTCTTGAGTAACCTTGCTCGTCCAGGGCCACATGGGGCGCCTTCTCTGCCTATGGCCCATGACACGTAGCAAGGTTCAAAATTCTTTGGATGTGTTGGCAGATTCATCAATCTTAACTCTTATTTATCTAAATTGAGAAAGTATCGAAAAAATATGTGTGACCAATTGATTTACATGTGCATGCTCATCATTTTGAACGGTCCGAAGGGCTCGCTGCTAGATATATTGGCTAATTAATCAATTTTTCCTTGATGTATCTAAATTAAGAAACTAAAATAAAATTGTATTAGGAATTGATTTACCTATAACACCGTGACATTTTGAACAGTTGGAGAGTCCTGTTGCTGGATGCGTTGACAGTTTAATCAATATTTTCCCTGATGTATCTAAATTAAGAAACTAACATACAAATATGTGCAAGGAATTGGTTTACTTGTGATGGCTCGACATTTTGAAAAATTGGAGACGCCCCTTGCTGGATGAGTTGGCAGATTAATCAATATTTTTCCTGCTGTATCTAAATTAAAAAACTGACATACAAATATAGAGTGAGCAATTAATTTACCCTTAGCATATCGAGTTTCGTTTTTGGTCGATGAATTACACCAGAGTCATCTTGCCATAACTGTAGGCAGATTCATCAATGTTAGCCCTGATGTCTCTAAAAGTTTGAGTAACACGAAAAAATATAGGATGAGGGACTGAATTACCCCAAATTTTAAAGGATTAAGCCTTGCTTTCATTGTATGGAAGAGAACTTGAAGGTCTTCATTTCCCTGGCTCTGTTGGTCATTAAGTATATCCTTTGAAGAATTCAAGATAGAAGGACTGGAGTAATCTATCTCAATTATTTCAAGCGTCTCTATTTCTCTAATACAAAGTGGGATCTCTACCAGTTTAGAGCACTTCCATAGGATTAGGTGCTCAAGCCTTGGAAAATGGGTTTTGTTTGCTCTCGAGTGCTCCAAATCTGTCTCCCAAATGTGCAAGAATTTTAGTTTAGGAAATATCCTGTCTCCAGGTTTTCTAGAACGAAATGTTTATCACCATCTAGGAATGGGATAGAGAAAACAGGAGGCAGGGAAGCTCGAGAAATTATGATATGTCTCAATTGTGGCATATTAAAAATTTCCTCCGGTAATTCAATTGCAATTCCACATGGATCTTCAACAATTAAAGTCTGTAGATTCCTAAGTAAGGTTACATAAGGAAGGATTTTATCGAGACAGGTGATAAAAATGTACCTTAAGTTAACTAGTTGAAGTATTTCTTCTGGAAATTTTGTAAGCTCCACTCCAACCATATCCAATACCCTCAGCAACGAACAACCAAAATAATAATAAGAATGCAATTGAGAATTGAGTTTCATCCCAACCACTATAAATGAAAGAACGTACATGAGACATTGATTTCAAAGTCATGTCCTCTTCACTTGGTATATTCGAGGCATAGTCATGAATACTCAGGTGGCGTACGAAAGTTGCCTCTTCCGGAACAAAGTGCAGATATCTGCTCTGGACCAAACAAAAAAAAAAAAAAAAAAAAAAATTCTCCTTATGAGCTATCCTCACGCAAAGCTCTCTCAAAAGATTATGTATGCCACAAGATTTAATTTTCCCATTAGACCCATTTCGATGAACCAAAAGACGATTTCTACTTATGAGTTCCATAAGGTATTCCTCTGCAACCTCGTCCAAGCGTGTTAGTTTTTTTGGTATTAGAGGCAACCCATAATTTGGTAAGTCTAGAAATGGGAATCTCATAGTTTTCAAGGAAAACTCCCATATAAAGAAAACAAGCTTTCAAATGAGTAGGCAAGTGCTTGAAACTTAAATTTAATATCTTTGAGTACTGGCCATCTTTTTCTGCTATAATTGAGCTTAAATTCTCAGCAACATATTCCCAATAATCTCATGCTTTACTAGTGTTTGAGAGGAGTCCACCAATCACCACAATTGTTAATGGAAGTCCCTGACAATTTTTGCAATTGTCATTCAATATCTTCCAATTCAGGAGGGCAAATTTCTTGTCCAAACACCTTTTCACATTATAAACTCCAACTGTGTTTCTCATTTAAAAAACGCATCTGGTGATAATTTTTAGATGAGCCGGCATGACCAGCCATATCTATTAGTATGGTTGTCACTATGATTCGGCTTCCATTGTTGTCATTTGGAAACAACAATTTCATGTTATCCCAAGCCATAGTACTCCAAATATCATCAATTACAATTACACATCTCCTACCCTTTAGACTTTTGTAAAGGCAATATGCTAATTTCTCATCGCTCTATTTGCGTATCTCACCAGAAAGAACAACAAAGTGATCTAGAAGGCTTAGAAGAAGTTCCCTCTTATGATACTGTGGAGATAGTGTTACCCAAGCATGAATATGAAAGTAATACGCAACATATGAATCATCATAAACATTCTTAGCTAGAGTAGTTTTGCCAATGCCTCCCATCCCAACAATGGGAATGATTTGGAGTCCAGATGATCCATTACAGAGTCGATCCTTTACCTGCTTCAAATCTTCCTCAAATCCCACTGTAGTACTCTGGCAACTAGGTTCAGGTCTTGATGGCCAAAAATGACCCGACTGCCTGATCCCCTCCGTAATCTTCATCGCACCTTCCATGAATGTATCAAGTTCTATTATTTTTTTCTGCAAGACTGCAATCTTCACCACCTCTTCCATGATAAAATCAAATTCTGTCATTATCTTCTACAAGTCTATATGAGGGTCGCAGTTGGATATTGGGAACACAGAAAGTAGGAGCTGTGAAGAACTCTTCAGCCCATGGCTTTCAGATTGTGAAAGATCTGGATGCACCTATGGGATTCAATTGCATCTTCTGCTTGATAAGCCGCATCCCTGATTTTTATTTCCACCGATACGACATGATCTCTGCTATTTTGGTAATATTCTTCAAGAAAATCCAGTAAAAAGCTGAGTTTTTTTAAAAAAGACAATCAATTTCTTGCATCTTATAAGGATTCAAATGTGGATTTGGATGATGGAGGATCTGCTCAAGTGTGTGCATAAGAGAAACAACAGCAGCATGAGCCATCTCCAATCTCTCATAATCTCACAAGGCCAAAAAGTCGCTCAAGTAAAGAAATGAAAAGTGAACGCATCAAGGTAGCATTATTCTTCTTCTAAATGGGGTCTTTTCACGTGTATAAGAATTCAAGGGCTGTTACAAACATAAAAATTTCTGGAAAAACGTGAACTCTCTGGAAAAACACCATTTTTTTAAAATAAAAAATAATGGCTACTAGTGGGAGAAAATCTTCAGTAGGACAGTCGCATCGCCACGTGGTGCTACCCGCCCTATAAGGGAGGGCCACCTCAACGGGTGGCTCGCATTGGACGATCAGACCTGCTAAGTGACAAAGTGTACACCATGATGTGCACCAAACATGTGTAAGAATATACAAACAACATTTGATCCAAAAGTAAAAATGCAAGAAATTTATGAGTGGTTTAAAACTCATAATGTAATTTTGGCCATAATTCTTAACCAGCCAAATTGATGGATTTTGTCGGTTCTCAAAATATATTCCAATTTTACCCTCTATAAAATAATTATTTTGACTTACATATTGGTTCAAAACTAAGTAGTAAATAAAAGTGCAAAATTAAAAATTTATTTATAACCAAAAAATTACCTTTACTTATATGTAAAAAAAATTACTTAAAAGATAAAAATTAGTTTATGCGTAGAAATTGCTCTTAAAGTAAAATACTACTAATAGAATTAAAAAAAAAAACTTATAAAATACAAAAAGATACTCATAATTAAAAATTCATTTATGTGTAAAAATATTTAAAGTGTAAAATGAACTTATAACTTTAAAATTTATTTATACCTAAAAAATTACTTATCACTTAAAATTTTAATTATAAGTAAATATTTCTCCTTTTTAGTTATCATAGATAAAATTTACTTATAAGCAGAATAATTATGAGTAAAAAAAAGTTATACAAAAAATTATAAATTGAAAATTACACATAGGTGCATAAATGTAATTTTATTATTTTAAAAAAAAATTTTGGAATCACTGGATAATAAACTTTTAAGCATGGTTGCACTGTTTTAAAAATTGCCACTAAAAATCATCCAAAATCATACCTCTCGTAAACGTTCAAAGCCGGTTAATAATAATAATAATAATAATAATAATAATAATAATAATAATAATAATAATAATAATAATAATAAAAGATGCATAAAAAATCACGATCTTATCGACATTCATTCATGAACTTGGAGAACTCTAAGTTCTTAATCTAAATCCCCAAAGAAAACCAGAATGACACAAAAAGATGAAGATGAATCATACGAAAAAGAATTAGAGTTTTTTGAGTGAATTGTTCGAAAGAGAGAGAGAGAAAATACTGGCTCTTAAAAGTTCACACCGTCACGCATCGCACTTGATGTCAAGTGGATTAGCCAGTAGAAGTATCTTGAACCCAAATCCAATAGCCAAAAAATTGCCACGTAACTTGGTCTCAAAGAGTTGCTCACTAACAAAAGCACCATTTTGAAATTTTTTTCCCATTTTTAGTAGCAACTTAGTTAATTCCTTATCAATTCGACGTTGCTAGCAACACTTTGAATATCAGTAAAAAAGCATCATTCTTATTTACAAAACCGAACTCCTTTAATAACCCGCTCAACCAATTTTCTTCTTTTATAGCATCAATAGTTGCAATATATTTTACTTTTGTAGACTAAAGAGCAACAATATTCTGTACCTAAGATTTCAGCTTATAATAGTACCACATTGTTGGGTTTTTGATACCCAATTTGCTTCGGATCATCATGCAAAAGAGTATTCCCTCATCAAGGACAACACGCCAGGACTCCGATTTCCGTTAATAAAAGAAACAATACAACCCTCAACTGTGGACACAATACAAGGCTGTGATCAAGGAAAAGTACAAATGGCTATGTTGTTAACTTCTTATTGAATTAAAAAGGATTGTAAGTGTCCATGAGACAAAAACAAAATAGCTAGAGATTGTCATGCTGCATTGAAACTGGTTGTAAGACCGGGCTGGACAACTGTCCCAATTGAGCTTCTGGGTTGACGATGCAATATTCTAAACGTCAAGTTTGGAGTTTGATGTAATGGAGACGGAGAGATCTAGCACGTCTTGCTCGATCTGTGGGCTTGTTGGACTGGGCTGGACCACATGGGTGTCTTGCGTTTATGCAATATTCTCATCAATCTTGCTGGTCATTTGTTGGACCAATCGCTCGAAATTTTCCTAGGTATATTGGTAGTTTCATCAATGTTAGCCCTGATGTATCTAAATTAAGACAGTTAACATAAAAATATGTGCGAGGAATTGATTTACTGGTGACGCCTTGACAGTTTGAACAGCTCGAGAGGCCTTTGTCTGGATATATTGGCAGGTTAATCAATATTTCGCTAATTTAAATCAAGAAACAACATACAAATATAGATTGAAGAATTAACTTACCCGTCTATTGAGTTTCGTTTTTCGTTGATGAATTACACCTGAATCATCTTGCCATAACTATAGGCATGTTCTTCAATGTCAGCCCTGATGCATCTAAAAGTTTTGAGTAACATGAAAAAATAATGGATGAGGGACTGAATTACCCCAGATTTTAAAGGATTAATTCTTGCTTTCGTTGGATGGAAGAGAACTTGAAGGCCTTCATTTCCCTGGATCTGTTTGTCATTAAGTATATCCTATGCAGATTTGAAGACAGAAGAACTAGAGCAATCTATCTCAATTATTTCAAGCATCTCTATTTCGCCAATACAAAGTGGGATCTCTACCAGTTTAGAGCGCTTCCATAGGCTTAGGTGCTCAAGCCTTGGAAAATGGGTTTTGTCCGCTCTCCAGTGCTCCAAATCCGTCTCCCAAATGTGCAAGAATTTTAGTTTAGGAAATTCCCCGTCAACTGGTACCCACACTGGGCCTATGAAGGCAAAATTGCACAATTTCAGCACTTCAAGACTTGGCAACAAACCAAAAATTTTCATATCTTCCCAACCAATTCTACCACGTTCCAAAGTTATCTTCTTGAGCCTTGGGGCAGAAGTGATGCTACGCAGGAAATTTGAATTTGTGGGTGAATCAGAGACAATCTTTAGTGTTTCAAGATTTTGGAGGTGGACATCATAAACATGCCATAGAGTGGTATTATAATGGATTCCCAACTTCTTTACAGTTGGCATTTTTGCCAGGAACCATCGATAGTGTCTCTAGGTTTTCTAGAGCGAAATGTTTATCACTATCAGGGAATGGGATAGAGAAAATAGGAGGCAGGGAAGCTCGAGAAATTTTGATATGCCTTAATTGTGGCATATTAAAAATTTCATCCGGTAGTTCAATAGCAATTCCACATGGGCCTTCAACAATTAAAGTCTGTAGATTCCTAAGCAAGGTAATACCAGGAGGGATTTTACCGAGACAGGTGACAGCAATGTACCTTTAGTTAACAGTTGAAGTATTTCATCAGGGAATTTTGTAAGCTCTAGTCCAACCATATCCAATACCCTCAGCAACAGACAACCAAAATAATAATAAGAATGCAATTGAGTTTCATCCCAACCAGTATATATGAGAGAACGTACAAGAGACATTGATTGCACAGTCGCATCCTCTTCACTTGGACTATATGAAGCATCGTCATGAATACTTAGACGGCGCATGAAAGTTGCCTCTTCCGGAACAAAGTGCAGATACTTGCTCTTGACACAAAAAAAAATTCTCCTTATGAGCTATCCTCATGCATAGCTCTCTCAAAAGATCATGTATACCGTAGGATTTAATTTTCCCATCAGACCCCTTTCGACGAACCAAAATAAGATTTCTACTTATGAGTTCCATAAGGCATTCCTCTGCAACCTTGTCAAAGTTTTTAGGTTTTTCGGGTTTTAGAAATCCCTCAGCAACCCATAATTTGATGAGTCTAGAGACGGGAATCTCGTAGTTTTCTGGAAAAACTCCCATATAAAGAAAACAAGCTTTCAAATGAGTAGGTAAGTGCTTGAAACTTAAATTTAATATCCCTGAGCATTGACCATCTTTTTCTGCTATTAATGAGCTTAAATTTTCAGCAACATGCTCCCCCTCATCTTGTGCTTTACCAATGTTTCAGATAAGTCCAGTAATCACCACAATTGATATTGGAAGTCCATGACAATTTTTTGCAATTGTCCTTCCAATATCTTCCAATTCAGGAGGGCAATTTTCTTGTCCAAACACCTTTTCATGAAATAAATTCCAACTTTGTTCCTCATTTAGAAAACGCATCTGGTGATGATTTGTAGATAAGCCGACATGACCCGCCACATCTGTTATCCTGGTTGTCACTATGACTTGGCTTCCAATGTTGTCATTTGGAAATAACAATTTCATGTTTTCCCAAGCAGTAGTACTCCAAATATCATTAATTACAATTAGATATCTCCTACACTTTAGACTTTTGTAAAGGCGATCTGCTAATTTCTCATCACTCTCTTTTATCACACCAGTAAGAACAATGCAGTGATCTAGCAGGCTTAGAAAAAGTTCCCTCTTATGATACTATGGAGATAGCGTTACCCAAGCACGAATGTGAAAGTAGTACGCAACATATGAATCATCACAAACATTCCTAGCTAGAGTAGTTTTGCCAATGCCTCCTATCCCAACAATGGGAATGATTTGGGGTCCAGATGATCCATTACAGAGTAGATCCCTTACTTGCTTCAAATCTTCCTCAAATCCCACTAGAGTACTCTAGCCACTAGGTTCAGGTCTTAATGGCAAAATATGCCCTGACTGCCCGATCCCCTCCGTTATCTTCTTCGCATCTTCCATGAGTGTATCAATTTCTATTATTTTTTTCTACAAATCCGCAATGATCACCACCTCTTCCATGATGGAATAAAATTCTTTTATTATCTTCTGCAAATCTGATATTGAGAGCACAGAATGTAGGTGCTGTAAAGAACTCTCATGTCCATGACTTCTAGATTGTGAAATAACAGGATTGCACATGCGGGATTCAATTGCATCTTCTGCTTGATAAGCCGCATCCCTGATTTTTATTTCCACTGATCCGACATATTCGCTGCTGTAAAGAATAAGTTGATTCTTGATTCGGTTGTTGAACACTACAGTTAGGAAATCAGTTAAGTGGGTTACAATTAGTTAGAATCCATGAGACTATTACTTGTAAAGTTGTAGTAGTTATAACTGATGTATATATACACTCCTAGTATATCTCTGTGATCTGGGTCTATAAATAGAATGCAAGAGTGAAATGTGAGAGTAAGGGGGGAGTCACATTCCGTAGTTAGAGAAAGAAAGATAGTGAGAGAAAAAGTCTCTGCAACACATCTTTGTAACTTTCTGAGAGTTTTCTGGTAGTGTCTCGTTTTTGAGTGATGAGTGCTAGTGTTTTGTGCAAATAAACACTGTTTAATATTCTGTTAAATGGTAGATTGACTGGGGGAAAAATTCCCTGCACTGGTTGAAGAAATTTGTCTCCAAAAAAAAATAAAATCAAATTCTTGTGTCAAAATCTGATTCTTTGCTGGGTTTATATTTTGCCAAGTCTGTGTCTTGTTTCTAATGCTGTAAATCTGAATTGATCAAGCATTGAAGAGAGAAAAAATCGCTACAATGGTATCAGAGCCTGATTGTTCTTGGGCTTCATAAACTGAATATTCTTCCAGGTTCTTGATCGAGATCTTTAGAAGGAAGTGTTGAACCGACTTGCTGGCCAGAAGTTCGACTCAACATGTCTTATTCAAGATTGGAAATTGAAAAGTTCGATGGGAAGGGCGACTTTAGTTTATGGTAGGTTAAGATGAAAGCACACTTGGAAATCTTGGATTGGATGAAGCTCTCAAAGATGAATCTGAGATGCTTGAAGAACTCACAGGTGCAAAGAAGGTAGAGTTGTTAAAGAAAGCCAAGAACATTATTGTTCTGAGTCTAAGTGATCAAATTCTTCGAAAAGTGATTAAAGAAAAGATGGCGACTGAGATGTGGAGCAAATTGGAAGAGCTTTACAAGACCAAGGCTCTACCAAATAGAATTTACCTGAAACAGAGGTTTTACAGCTTTAGAATGGATGATATGAAATCCATTGATGAGAATGCAGATGAATTCACCAAGCTGGTTGCAGATCTTGAAAATCTTGACATCAAGATAGAAGAGGAAGATCAAGCCATCTTCCTGTTGAACTCTTTACCAAAGCCCTATGAACAACTAAGAGACACTCTGAAGTATGGGAGGAAGAGTCTAACTTTAGAAGAGGTTATAAGTGCAGCTTACTCTAAAGAATTAGATTTGAGAACTAATGGAGAGCAACCAAAGCCTTATGGAGATGCTTTGATTGTGCAAGACAAGAATGATCAGAGAGATAATCAAGGTAAGAAAAGAGGCAAGTCCATATCTAAAACTAGAGATAAGAAGGTTTGTTGGGTTTGCAACAAAGAAGGACATTTTAGAAATGAATATCCTCAAAGAAATAACAAAGGACAAAAGCAAGAAAATCACAACAATGGAGACTTGGCTAATTTCTTGGATGGTTATAAAACTGCTGATGTTCTGTTTGTGACACGTTTAGATGCCAAGGATGAATGGATTATGGATTCCGGGTGCACATTTCATATGACACCCAGACAAGACCTTTTCTTGGAGAACAAACCAGATCATGAGAGTAAAGCTTTCCTGGGAAATAATTATAGCTGTGATATAGTAGGTGTTGGAGCTCTTAAGTTGAAAATGTGGGATGGTAACACTCTAATCTTGAATGGTGTAAGACATATACCAAGCCTTAAGAGGAATTTTATCTCACTCGGCACTATGGATGAATCTGGTTGCATCTACAAGGCTCAAGGTGGAGCACTCGAGGTTATGAAGGGATCTTTGGTTGTGATGAAAGGTCTGTTGTAAAAGGGTCTGTATATTTTGCAAGGCATAGCTGTCAATGGTGAAGCTACTATTTCTGAAAGCAAGGAAGATCATGATGTGTTGTGGCTTGGAAAGCTTGGACACAAGAATGCTAACGAGTTGGGAAAAGCACACAAGTTTAAGTTTGCATCTGTTACTCAAAAAACCAAAGCTGATATTGGATATATCTGTTTGGATTTGAAGTACTCATCACAGGAAAATCACCAGGAGACTGACCAAAATGGTGGAGCTGGAAATCTGCATAATGAGATGCAAGTGGAAAATGCAGGTGAGGAAGCTGAAGTTAGAAGAAGTTCTAATTGGCCAATGTGTAACAAGCAGGAAAAAGTTGAAATCTTTTGTGTGCAAGATATAATTTCCAAGAGGGAAGTTAGATTGGTGAAAGTTGCCACTGAAGTTGATCCTGCTGAAGGGCTGATTTGCTCACCAAAAGTAGTTCCAGCTGGCAAGATCCATGGGGCATTGGATGGCTGAAGGTTAAAGCTGGACGTTCAACCATGCAGGGTGTTTTTTAGTCAATCTTAGTTTAACAATACTCATCAAGACTCAAAGGTGGAGATTGTAAAGAATAAGTTGATTCTTGATTCGGTTGTTGAACACTATAGTTAGGAAATCAGTTAAGTGGGTTACAATTAGTTAGAATCCATGAGACTGTTACTTGTAAACTTGTAGTAGTTATAACTGATGTATACATACACTTCTAGTATATCTCTGTGATCTAGGTCTATAAATAGAATGCAAGAGTGAAATGTGAGAGTAAGGGGGGAGTCACATTCCGTAGTTAGAGAAAGAAAGATAGTGAGAGAAAAAGTCTCTGCAACACATCTTTGTAACTTTCTGAGAGTTTTCTGGTAGTGTCTCGTTTTTGAGTGATGAGTGCTAGTGTTTTGTGCAAATAAACACTGTGTACTATTCTGTTAAATACTGGGGGAAAAATTCCCTGCAGTGGTTGAAGAAATTTGTCTCCAAAAAAAAAAAAACATCAAATTCTTGTGTCAAAATCTAATTCTTTGCTGGATTTATGTTATGCCAAGTCTGTGTCTTGTTTTCTAATTCTGTAAATCTGAATTGATCAAGCATTGAAGAGGGGAAAAATCGCTACAGCTGCTATTTTGGGAATATTCTTCAAGAAAATCTAGTAAAAAGCTGAGTTTTTTAAAAAGACAATCAATTTCTTACTGCTCATAAGGATTCCAATGTGGATTTGAATGTTGGTGGATCTGCACAAGAGCGTGCATAAGAGAAACAATAGCAACATGAGCCATCTCCAATCTCTCAGAATCTCACAAGGCCAAAAAATCACTCAAGCAAAGAAATGAATAGTGAAAGCATCAAGGAAGCATTATTCTGATCGACGGGGTCTTTACAGATTCTTCTAAAAAAATTTCCCGAAAAAATGCAAGTCCTCGAATGTGAACTCCTTGACCAGAAATAAAAATCAAACGCACCTACCTCTCATTTTCCTGGTAGTTGCTAGTTGCTCAAGGAAAAATCAAGGAATGTGACTAAAATATATAATTTATAATCAGAAAGGTGAAGTGTAAATTTTGTTACAAACAAAAATTCAAGTATATCATAAGTTAAAAAATATTGAATAAATAAGAAAGTTACAGAAACAGTAGCAATTCCTCTCTTTTACATAAAAGAGGCAATAGTAATTTCTTTAATCCAAAAACTTAAATAATTAAATCATAAAAAATATTGTAGTAGTTTCTCTTCATATGTTTTTTTCTTGTAATAATGAAAATATCAAATCTTCAATCTTGTTGCGATTCACCGAAGAATATCTCCGAATAACTAATTAGCTATAGTAAGATTGCAATTAGTCAAACTTGCTTTTGCTATTCTATGAGAAAATGATGTATTAGGTTTGCTTATACTTTTATGTTGACCATAAGACCCTATTTGATAGTCATTATTTGAGAAAACAATGTTTTGAATAGTGATTTTTAAGAGATTGTGTAGTTAAAAAGTAAGAAAAAGTTCGGATTTTTGTGCAAAATATTTTATTGTGTAAATGTGTGGTTTAAAATGAATGTGTAGGAAAAAAAAATGTTTTCAAATAATGATTATCAAACAGGGGCTAAATAAGATAATATGTTAATTCTTGGGTATTTATTTGCCTTCATGAGCATTTAGCGATTTGAGACAATTATAAGAACTAAGAATATAAACCAAGCATGTTTTTCCAACCTCATTTTTCTATCTTGCTTAGTCCCGTGCAAATAATTATATCCCAAATTATTATGAGCTCTTATGTGTCATAGTTTATGGTCCATTCGGATAGGTGATCTGAACCTACAGGCCACGTTAGACAAGGTCTACATTGGCTTGGACAAGAAGAGCTTTACCATTAATGGATCTAGACTGGACAACTAAGTGAGTTTGCTCAATATCTTCAATTGTGTCAAAAGTCTTGGTTGGAATATTGGAGACGTCACGTAAAAACATCATCATGGTACGAAAGAAGGCATACCCCTTTGATTGCAACATTGCCCCTATCAACAAATCCTCACAATGAGCTGATCTAAGGCGTTGGCCCAGGGTGTAGGTCTAAGGCTTAGGTGCTATCATGACCCATTGCCATCGAATTATCCAACCAATTAGGTACCTTTTTACATGCGTTGGCACATGGCCCGAGGTTGCAACATTGTAGCTTGGTGTGACTATAGTGACAAACTCATGTCCACCAACCATTATAAAGGAACGAAAGGCAAAAGAAAGGGGAATCTGAACTAATGCGTTTCAAGATTAATACTTTGTGTTTATCTCTTTCAAACATTCTAGTTAAAGAAATTGATCGGGAATTATTTACAACATTTTTGGTACCACATGTCTCATATGCATCTCTTTCTTAATGATATCCACTTATATTCCAACTTGTATATACAGTTGCCGAATTCGTATGTCTACAAGAAGTCAATTGCATTGCTTCATAGGAAACTTCATGTTTGGATCACACACGGTTTGAAATTATTTGGGCACTATGGTTAGACCAAGTCACATCTTATTTATGGGACGACTTTCTAGAGTGGTGAAACAACTCAATTTCCTTTACTATTCAAACTATAATATTTTTCAGTTGTTCTTTTGAAAATATTCAAAATTGAAATCCCACCCCAGAATCTATTCTCAGGAGGGCAATTTGCTTTCCCAAACACCGTCAAGAAATAAATTTCGATTTTAATAAGATAAATTCAAGATCATGTTGAAACATAATTTTAAGAATTGGCTCTTTAAAATAAAATGTTTTACTTTGAAAGAGTCTCTTCATGGTGCTCTTAGGAATGATTGGCTTTCAACTTATTTCAATATGCTACTCGTAGACCACTACATAACTTTTAAAGTTTATTTCTGCGTTTTAAGCAATGGAAATGGAAAAGGAAATAGAACTGAATAGCCTTAGTAGTAAATGATCTGTAACGCCCCGACCCCCAGTGGACCGGAATGCTACTTACTTTACTTAGCTTAACCGGTGGTTTAGTAACAAGTGTATATGTTTTAGCGGAAGCTTACATCTTCGGATAATAATTTAAATAACAATACTTCAAATACTTTAAACAAAAACACTGAATCATTTTTCAAAACAACAAAATGTAATTTATTTGAAGAAAACATAACTTGTTCTCGCATTCTGCGTTATTCAAAACTTTAAAGAAATAATATTGGAAAACATTTCATAAAAATAAATCCAAATCACTTATTCACCGGATTTCCATGGTCTCGTTGCATCACTCTCCATCTTCTCCTCCATCCATGCCCGAGGTAGAATTCCTTCAATCTGTAGAGATGTGATTAAACCCGTGAGTTGAAAAACTCAATAGGTGTCATAGGTGCATTCGTGATCAAGCTATACATTTCAAAACATTAACTTTATAACTTTTCATACATGCCGTACCCGGAGGCACTATTTGACATGAAGGGGTATGCCGTACCCGAGGGCACCATTTGACATACGAACATTTCTTCAACATAGAGGGGTATGTCGTACCGGAGTATCATTTGACATACAACCATTAACATAGAGGGATATGCCGTACTGGAGTACCAATTGACATACAAACATTAACATGAATCGAAACTTATAACTTAACACGATTAAATACATTGCACCTCTACCTATCTTGATTGATGCTTTTGAAAATTTGAAAACTTGGATTGAAAATTTCGATGAAACTTGGACGTTGAAAGAAATGCACTCCTTGGATGTTTGAAAACCGTTGAAAATTGATGCTTGAAAACACTCCTTGATGCACCCAAAACTTCTATGAAAAATGCTTGAAAACACTTCTTAAACTTTTAGGAAAAATAATTTTCCTCCCTCTCTCTTGGAAACTCTTTCTTTAGTATGTAAAAGCTCTTGCTTTTGGTGTGAGAAAAAAATGAGTGAAATGAGATCTCTATTTATAGGTAAATATCCCATAACTTAAAGCTAATGAAGGGTCAAATTTCATTTAAGAGAGAAAACATAGGTGCCATTTAAGTTTGAGGTTAAATGCATCAATTTAGTGGGGTTTTTATTGCCAAAAATGTGGGTGGCCCTTGGGGAAAATAATTGATGAAAATAAATATTTAAATTCTAGAGAAAAACGAGAATTTTCATTTCAGGCAGTTTCGGTCGACCGGTTGTAGTCCGGTTGACACTGCATAGCCTTCAATATTTCTATCATAACTTCTTCTCCCGATATCCGATTGAGGTAATTCAAAGTGCGTTGGAAAGCTAACTCAAAGAGCTACAACTTTTATTTAGATATCATTTTCTAAATCGAATGTTTCCTATGTCGAAAATGGGTCTCAAATGAGACTAAAAATCTGAAGTATACTTTAGTCATCCAATATTCATGTCTTAGTGCTACTAAGGTGTCTAGAGTTATTTGGGGTTCTACATGATCCAAACATGAAGCATCAATTCCGAGCACTCATTTAATCTGGTCAGCAGCAAAAGCTAGCAATTGGAGCGTAACAGTTACAATTCAGCATAAATTAAGCTATAGCCTGTAAGAAGAATTGCTCGTTATTTAGTTTCCTCCAAACACAACAGTTAGACAACTTCTTGTAATACATGTCAATGTTACCACTGAATTTGATCTTTAACGTTTGAAGCTAATCTTCAACTTTCAGCCTCAACTAATCCCTTTTCACCCAGATCAATGTCTTATTTGAATCATAGTTGTAAATAAGAAGCATAAGCAAAGGAATAATATGATATGGATGCCATAGCAAGAGCAAAATATTGAGTTTTTCAAACAATAATGTAATAAAGATGAAAGAGATATCTTGAGAAAAATATCCATACGAATTCAACCATCCAATAAACTTATACAACATAATACAATCAAGTAACTACAAACCTCTTTGAAATAATACATTCTCAATATCATCATACAACAGACAAAACAATCGTAAAAGTAACCAAAATCAAACATTTATTTGCATAATCCCATGATTTTTGGATAAAAACTTGACAATTAAGATACCTCCCCAAGTTCTGCCTGTAATGCTACATTGAAAGAAACAACACCAAAATAAAGTTAGTAAAATGGTCTGAGGATGGATTTTCATCACTCAACCGATGTCTGTAATACAAAGTTACAATTTGGATTGTTTATTGCTCAGGAAATATTTTATTCATATTTAATTGAAAGAACTAAAATCCCAGTAAGCTATAGAATTTCAAATAAGAAATCACTTGTGATGTAGAAGAATATTAGAAACCAAGAGTTCATATGAGTTAGGGTCTTAGGGAGTACTGAATTGGAGACAAGGAAAAGTTTTATTTATTTTTATTTCAATGCCCCTATCTCAGTCCCGTTGCATTAGAAAAAAATAAATGAAAAACTGGAAAACAAAATAACATTGGACTTATCAAATGTTCGCTTGTCTGATCGATCAACCATATGAAGTTGTCTCGAGCTGATAAATTTTTCGCTTGTCTTTGTTGATCAATTTTTACATTGATATATGTAAAATCAGGAAGCAAAGTGGATTTACCTTTAGAATTCGGATCTGCGTGGATAGACAACAAGTTGAAGGCAGTCATTTCCCTGGTTCAGTTGCTCCTCCAGTATCTGACATGCCGAATCCACCGCTGATGGACTAGAGTCATCCATCTCAATTGTTTCAAGGCTTGGAATTTCTCCAATACTAGATGGGATTTCTACAAGTTTCGAGCAATTCCTAAGGACTAGGTGCTCAAGGCTTGGAAAATGGTTATCTTCAGCTCTCCAGTAAACCAAATTGGTCCCCCAAATTTGCAGGAATTTTAGTTTGGGAAGTTCCCCTTCAGTTGGTACCCACTCTGGGCCTATGAAGGCATAATGTAACTTCAGCACTTCTAGATTGGGCACCGAATTGAAAATCGAAAAAAACTCCCAAGGAATTCTACAACCATTCAAAGATATCTTTTTGAGACTTGGAGGTAAATTAATGTTCCGCAGGGAGGTGAAGTCTGACGGAGATTGAAAGCCCAATTTTAAATTTTCGAGTTTACTGAAACTGCAAAGATTGCTGAGAGAGTTGTATCAGCTCAGAATTGTATCCTTATTATTACCTCCCAAATAAATTCCCAATTTCTTCAGATTTGGAATATTACGGACGATCATATCTATACATTTAAAATTTGCTACTGCCGAAATTGTCCTGAGGTTTTCTAGGACAGTTTGAAACTGAGAACAGGGCAGGAAAATTCAAACCAACTTGAGATGCCTTAACTGTCGCATATTCCCTAGTTCCCACGCTATGTTGGGCAATTGATGTTGCGGCGAGTAAACAATTAATGTCTCTAGATTCCGGAGTCTGGAAATAGATTTAGGAAAATCATCTTCGCAGCTCATAGCAAGGTATCTCAAGTTAATTAGATTCAATATTTCTTCAGGGAACCAAAGAAGCTTCGTTTCAGCCATTTCCAATACCCTCAACATTCGAAAACAACAATGATTTTCGGATTCAATAGGATATGAACCGATAAGTAAAAGTGAATGGGCACCTGAAATTGATTGCATGTCTCACGAATGTCCTCAATGAAACTATATCTTCATTATCTTTTACAACATTTGGATTAATACTCAGGCGGCGCTGCTGAATTGTGTTGACTTAAAGGGCATTTGATTTAATGTTCTTGATATAAAGAAATTTCTCCTTCTAACCGATTCTAATGCAAAGCTCTCTCAAAAGATCATGCAAGTTACATGTTTTAACTTTCCCGTTAGACCCTTTCTTGTGGGCCAAAATAAGATTTCTATTAATAAGATCTGCAAGATACTCCTCTGCAACCTCTTCCAAGACTTCGAAATCATGTAGCTTTAAAAATCCCTCAGCAACCCATAACTGGATGAGTTTACAGACACGAACCTCATAGTCTTCCGGAAAAGCTCCCATGTAAAGGAAACACGCTTTCAAATGATGAGGCAAGTGGTCATAACTTAAAGTTAATATTTTTGAGCACCGGTCGTCATTTTCTATCACAATTGATTTTAAATTTTTTGCAACATGCTCCCAGTAGTCTTGTATTTTATTTTCCTTTGAGAGGAGTGTTGGGAAATACACCGATTATGTGCATATTATATTCACAAAAGCATACCGTTTATTTGCGTGAAATCGAAACGTATTTTCGACTTACCGAAATAGAATTTGAGAAGCAAAACAATAATATTTACCGAATTGGAATGCATGAATATGGATTCATCTCTTTCGATTCTTAAATGAAAGTAAGTTATTCTTTGAATCAAGCATCACAGAACAAACATGTAAATAATCTTAATCAGTTTTTGAATCAAACCATAATTAAGAGAAATTAGAAAATGAAGGAGGAAAAATGCAAGTGATAAAATTTTGATCGAGGCAAGTGTTTGACATTTGATTCTTAAGATGAATTTGCCCTGCATCGGTGCTAACGGTTTTCTAGCAATCATTTGTCAAGATACAACGACAACGTCAAACCATAGGAGCACTCCAAATGACTTCGACCAGCGAACTCGAAAGGAATTCCCTCTCTATCATAAACATGACTTTGATGCAAGACATAATCATTTCTACAAAGTATTTTAAGTAACTTGACATGAAATGAATAATATGGAATTATGGAATGAATTGAAATTTCTAAATGATTAAATCCAAACATATGGGGTCAATATATAGATGTTGAAAAGATTTGTCTCAAAAGACACAACCTATAGAAGAGACACAACTATTGGAATTAGTCTCTATATTTAAAGAGACACGTCTCTTGAAAAATGATAATGTCAAAAGTCATAATCTTTCATATAGAAAGACACATTTTCAGCCAAATAATTTCTAGAATATTCCATAATATTCTATACACTTTTCTAATCATTCACGCATTTAAGTGATTTAAATTTGGCTTAATTTTCCATTCAGCAAATAATACAAAATTTTCAGTAAAATTCCACCAATTCCCCACATGAATGAAAATTAATGCAAATATCTATCCAGACACTATTAAAGAGAGCGAAAAAATTCTGCATCAAGGATGGTAGCTTCTGGCCTTGAA
This sequence comes from Olea europaea var. sylvestris, assembly GCF_002742605.1. Lineage (NCBI taxonomy): Eukaryota > Viridiplantae > Streptophyta > Magnoliopsida > Lamiales > Oleaceae > Olea > Olea europaea. Next base: position 118,353 of record NW_019236681.1, read on the forward strand.
CCTCCCTTAGTGAAATATCATCGGACTTACTCGGCTAATTGATGAACGTGATATCTTGAACCATTCAGCCTATAGTGTAAGCCAATACAACGATACTCATACAATGTCTTCCCTAAACCGTTCATGGTTTTCATGACTTGGTTCATTTTGGCCCTGAACCCTTCTTTGTTCTGCGAGTGTTTAGAGAATTTAAGCATTGAACAATTCTTATTGAAGCGGTCCCACTTTACACTCACATAGGTGACCTCCTATTAAGAGTATTCTGTCCTACTCCACTTGACTTAATCAAGATATAGAAATCATTAAAAGATTATCTTAACCTCTTGCAACTCCGCAGAAGCCACTTAAATATCATAGGAATGAGTTAGGAAATTATTTTCCTTAGTGTTTCATGGAATCCTTATAACTTAGTTGTCCCTTTGAACCAAGATATTGGGATCTCCAGTCAACAAGGTAGGGTTACCATTACAAGGACTCTAACATAGTAGGCTTCAATCTCATTCCTTTCAATAAGCAGTATACTTAATCTCTCGATAAATCTCTTAAAGGTACCACGAGTTTATACTACTGAGATCATCTGCTTAATGGTATTATGTCTATGACTTATACGTCTAGACCTAACATTACATGTGACTTAGTAGCTTATCAAATATTGCCAGCCAATGATCAATTCATTTGATAGATACAAATTGTCGCCACCAAGAAATCCTCTCATAAAGCTGTATGCCTCATTATAGTTTTATCTAAAGCTTTATCAATTTCCAAACACAGTTGGAGGATTTCTATCAAACGCTATACTAGTCAATCACTTTTACTAGTGGATTTCAGAATTATGGGTATTCAATATCATCATTGAAACATTACCATGCATTTGAACCTTATGAGTACTCTTCATATATTCCAATTGTTTTTGCATGTCTAAACAAACGCCATAATCGGCTTTACAACCCATTTCATCCATTTTAAACTTAGTATATATCGTCCTTATAATTAGTATAAGGGTTTTCTATCTTTCCACCTTGATAGATATCATTTTGTGATTACAAGATAGAAGCAAACGTAACTATTAAACTAACTTACCCCCATAATTTCTCAATTAAGAATACATATGCAATCTAGTAATATTGCATCCACAAGTTTTGAACTTTCCATTTCAAGTTCCCAAGCATTAAATTTAACTCCCCACATTCTTAGGTTATTCTTGAACTTAGAGTTCATCAACTCTTTCATAGTTCAATTCATAATATCCGTATCGAGTGCTTTGTAAAAGTCCATGTACTTTCAAAGTAGTGGTCGTCAACTTGCACAGAACGTACTTCAATCTAATTAATTTTGATCATCCAAATTAAATCAAGGCCATTACATGGACCAATAATGCTTTCAAAAAATATACCAACTTAATTGGTTTCATGATTGAAGTCAAATTCAACAATAAAGAGGGCTAAGCATTGCAACTTCTTCAAACATATGCAACTTATCACATTTGTGACATTTCACATGATAGTTTCATTTAACCATCGGTTGAAAAGTTGTGTTCTTAAAAGACACAATCCTATAAAAGGACACACCTCTTGGATTAATCTCTATGAAGAGATACACCCATTGAAAAATAATTATATCAAAAGTCATGATTTTTCATATGAAAGGACGCACATTTTCTTCTAAATTGATCGTAGAATAATTCATAATATTTCATAATATTCTACACAATTTTCTACAATTTCAAATAATTAAGTGTCATAATTCTCATTACTAAATAATGATATCCATTTAAATCATCTCACTTAATTTTATCAAATTAATTTAGGCTATCATCATAGTCAAAGTTAGTATAATTTCAATAAGATTTGAAATTTTAACCAACTAATTTACCATGTCAGTATCGTATTCTAATCAAAGGAATCGTCATGAAAGTTCATATACTTTTATCAAATAATTGGCATCCTTATATGCCCAATGGTTAGGAATAATTTCCTTATTTCCATCCATTCATTATTGTACTCGAGTTGGTTATAACAATATCCAATTCATCATGACCAAAGTGAAGGAATAACAACTTATATTCCAAACATTTATACATCCATTGTATAAATTTATTCCATTTATAGGAATGTTCACTTCCATATCATAAGAGATATTGCAATCTCACATAGAAGAAAATGGTCACTCACAAGTTCCCAACATGGACATTGTATAGAAACATCATATTTTTCGAGGCTAGTAGAAAAATTTCACAAACTAAAATGTTCAAAGTATGGCAGAATGTCAAGTGTAATTCCATTGGTTCAAATTATAGCAACATGTGCATTTAATTATAGTCACACAAGCCATCTGTCTTTCCAAATATTTATAGTCACACATGCCATCTGTCTTTCCAAATATTTTCAAGAAATATATTACCAGATGCATGCAGAAATCTGCACATGTTTAAGGAAAAATGCATATGCCAAGATGAAGGAAACTCTATAATTACAGTTATCTTCAAACGTCTCCATTCGTATTTTCACGTAATATTGGGTTCCCATGTACGCACCAGTTCGGATTTGATTTCCGTTTTATGATAAAATATAGCAGAATTTCAAATTGCAGTTTTTGAATAGAACCCAATTTGTTCCTTTAAGTGAGTAGTATGGTTGGCAGATTTGAAACAGAATATACAATGAAAACGAACACAAACTTCATCTTGAGATTGTTGGGGAATACACTGATTATGTGCATATCATATTCACAAAAGCATATCGTTTATTTGCGTGAAATTGAAACGTAATTTAGACTTACAAAAATAGAATTTGAGCAGCAAAACAATAATAGTTACCGAATCTGAATGCATGAATATGGATTCATTTCTTTCGATTCATGAACGAAAGCAAGTTATTTTTTGAATCAACCTCGCAGAACAAACATGTAAATGTTAATTAGTTTCTAAAATCAAACCATAATTAAGAGAAATCAGAAAATAAAGGAAGAAAGATGCAAGTGACGAATTTTTGGTCGAGGCAAATGTTTGACACTTGGTCCTTAAAATGAATTTACCTCGCATTGGTGCTAACGGTTTTCCAGCAATTATCTCCCAAGATACAATGATCACATCAAGTCATAGGAGCACACCAAATGATTTTGACCAGCGAACTCGAAAGGATTTCCCTCTCTACCATAAACATGACTTTGATGCAAGACATAATCATTTCTACAAAGTATTTTAATTAACTTGACATGAAATGAATAATATGGAATCATGGAATGAATTGAAATTCCTAAATGATTAAATCCAAACATATGGGGTTAATATATAGATGTTGAAAAGGTTTGTCTCAAAAGACACAACCTATGGAAGAGACAAAACTATTGGAATTAGTTTCTATATTTAAAGAGACACGTTTTTTGGAAAATGATAATACCAAAAGTCATAATCTTTCATATAGAAAGACACATTTTCAGTTAAATAATTTCTAGAATATTCCATAATATTCTACGCACTTTTCCAATCATTCACGTATTTAAGTTATTTAAATTTGGCTTAATTTTCCATTCACCAAATAGTACAAAATTTTCAGCAAAATTTCAACAAAGAGTCCACCAATTACCACAATTGACAGAGGAAGTCCATGACAATTTTTTGCAATCTACTGACCAATAATTTCCAATTTAGGAAGGCAATTTTCTTGTCCAAACACCTTTTCAAGAAACAAATTCCAACTTTGTTCCTCGTTAAGAAGTCGCATCTGGTGATGGGTGTTAAAAGAGTTGGCATAATTAGCCACATTTATTAGCCTGGTTGTGAATATGATTCGACTTCCATTGTTATCGTTTGGAAATAATATTTTTATTTCATCCCAAGCCTCGATACTCCAAATATCATCCACTACGATTAGATATCTCTTACGCTTTAGACTTTTGTATAGATGTTTAGCTAATTTCTCATTAGACTCTTGACGATTTTCATGAGTAAGAACAACAATATCATTTGGAAAGCCTAGAAGAACTTCCCGTACACTATAGTGTTGGGATAATGTTACCCAAGCATGAATATCAAAGTGATATGTCACAAATGAATCATCATAAACATTCACATCTAGAGTGGTCTTACCACTTTCTTCCATCCTAACAATGGGAATGATTTGGAGCTTAGATTGTTGTTCAACGCAGAGTCGATCCTCTATCTGCTTCAAATCTTCATCAAATCCCACCATGGTGGTCTGGCCACAAGGAGCAAATTTTGATGGCAAAGAAGTCCTTGGTTGCATACTATGTTCACCGTCCCCATAATCAACCTTCGCCATCTCTTCCATGATGGAATCGATTTCTCCTATTATTTTCTGCAATTTTATAGAAAGATCACTAGAAGGTCTCTTTCTGGAGAGCTTGGAGAGTATTTTTCTTGAAGGACTCTGAGTTTCTGAAAGAAAATGATAGGATGTGCGGAGTTCAATTACATCCTCCGCATGATAAGCCACGTCTATGATTTTTATCTCCAGTAATTTCGCTTCTTCGCTGCTATGTCTCTGGGTAGATTTTTTAAGGAAATCTAGTAATAAACTCAGCTTTGCAAATAAAGATCCATTTTGTCTCTTTCATCTATTGAAATACAGAATATCTTTTCATCGAGGTTTAAATATGAATTTCGACAGGGGTTGAGGATCCCATCAAGAATGTTCATAAGAGAAACAACAGCAGCATGAGCCATCTTCGATCTATCAGGCTTATAATGCCCAAAAATTGTTCAAGCAAAGATTTGAAAGTCAAGAAGCATTGTGCTTTCACTTGAAATTGATAAGCATTCACTGGCTATTACAAATTCTTATCCCAAGTTTTCCAGCAATTTTTTATGACTTTTAAGCAAAAGCTGCAACAGTTGATTAAGGCCGATAAATATATTACCAAAATTGCCCTTGTGTGGGGTAAGATTCTTACCAATTTTTAAGCAATTTTTAATGACACGACCCGTCTTGAATCACCCTATGGACCCGAAATGTGATGTACGCCGATGGTAAATACTGACTAGATGCCAGATCTACCATCAAGGCTAACTATGAGTTACTATAAAATATGGGACAAAATCAAATGTTTATGTAAAATAATGCGATGGGCCCAAAATATCTACTTCATGCTTCATCAATATGAGTTATAACACTCAACATGTCGTGTGGCTCTCATTCTGAAGTCATTAGACTCTTCCAGCTAAGAAGAATCAATTGCTACCTGTAGGAAAAATTGCAGAAAAATTATGAGTCGATAGCTTAGTGAGAATAGAAGTTCAAAAATAATTATACTTTTTCATTTTTATATTTTTATCGAAAATCGAGTTCATATCATTGAATAATTCGCTAGATAACATCATATAATTATAGCAAAAAATTTAGACATCCACATAACGTCATAAAATAGCTCAAATCATGATATAAACATAAGTTGGTAATCATACTATAATCTCATCACATCAAATATACTGGAAAAATCCACAAAAAATGCACTCTCCGACTAAAATCTATAATCTGCCCCTTAGGCTAAAACTTTCGCCACAGGCCTTTGGTCCCCTCCATGAATGAAAGCTGGTCTCAAGACCTCTAATAATCAATTTTACAACATGGCCAAGGCCCCTCTGTGAACTATATGTACATGATCAAGACTAATGTCAGGTCAAGACCCCTCTGTGTAGGATAAAATATGGCCAAGACCCCTCTATGAACTAGAAGAAGTATATAATCATGGATACTTTTCTGTTAGATCTCAATATTATATGTCTCACATACCAAATAAATCTTAATATCACATGTCTCACATACCAAATCACAAATGTGCCATAAATAATCTTTGAGATTCCACATGTATCATAATAAAAGAAATTTTCATAATAACCATATAATTCGAACACATAATTACATATAATTACACTTACTTTAATAATATACTTATTTATAAATACTTTAAAAATATTTAAGTTTTTTTCACTCACAGAACTATGTATGCAAAATCAACTTGGTTGGTAAGCTGTGTCGATATTCGAATCGCCACCTGAAATATGATATAATTTTTAAATCAAAAATTAATTATTTTAAGTAATTTTAATAATTAAATAGGCAATACCCAAACTTAATCATTTCACGTTTAAGCGATTCTAAAGTCTATTTAATCACTAAAACTAGTTCTTCTTTCATTTAACTCAATTTCATAGTTTATTATACTAAGCCGCTGCAATAAAATTGAATTTAATCTAACAACTATAAAATTAAACATAACTTTACTATAAGTAACTTTTACTTACCTTTCAAAATTGAGGAATTCAAGCCTAATAATATGGACCACTTATTTTCTAACGACGTAGGCAAACTTTCCCCCCTTCCTCTCCCCTCTTCCCTTCCTTTTCTCTCTACATCTCGATTTCTCTGTGTATATATATGTTTTTGTATGTCAATGGACTTATATATAAATAGGATTAGGATGAAATGGAGTGATCAATATTTAAAACCACCGCCTCACTTTTCCATTTTTCTTTGCTTTTCATTTTTTTTTGCTTGACAATGTTGACTTTTCTTTTTCTTTACTTTTTTTTTATTACTAAATTAAGGTATTACATTTAATGACTTTTGAAGAAAAAATCTAAACGTGACGGTTGCAAAAGTTGCCCGAGGCTGATGAAAATATTACCAAAATAATGGGGGTAAGGTTCTTATAGAGGGGTATTGATGCAGGAGGATCCGAGTCGAGTGATGCTGATTTGTTAGATAGCATGATGATGGCATTGAGATACCAAGAGATGGCAGATCGGCGCAAAGATGAAAAGTAAATCTAATTATTTCCTTAATTGTGGGAATTTGATGCGCCTTTGGTAATTTGGCCATAACTTTGGCTATGGTTATCGGAATCGCTATTATGACCCCAATCTGGAAAGCCCTCTTTGGTGCGCATGTCGTGGACACCTAGCTATGCTTAGTGGGCATCAATTTCAAGCCCAAAATCTGCTGTTTTCCTTTCCAAAATTCAATTTTAAGTTATTTTTTGCTATTTATGGTAATATTTCGTTTCCTTTTTTTCCATATGTTAGAAAACTCGAATTGAGCCAAAGTTTTGGCAACCTACTTTTACTTAATATTTTATTCTAGTATAATTTCGAGATTTTGCCATTTTTGATAATTTTCCCATAATTTCGTATTTCACAGCTATTTAACTAGGCTTGTGGGTTAATTTTGGTGATTCTGCATGATTAATAATATTGAGTTGATTTCAGAGTATTTTCTCTAGTTTTTGGGCATTTTCTGTTGTTCTTTTCTTGCGAATCATCTGCTACAATAAGCCAATAGGATAATCACTATCCTACCCGACGTTAGTTGGTATCAGAGCGTCAGCATCTTCTTGGGAGATAAATTCCATCAGTTATAATGGTTCATGGACATGGTTGTCGAGGGCAGGTTCCGATTGAGGAAGTCCTGCACTGTGATCGTAATATTCAGGATGTGATAATTGTAGATTTGCAGAGACAAGTTGCGTAGTTAACACAACGTTTGGCGGAGTAGGAGTTCGGTAATCATGATGTGGAGGGTCACGATTCTGATACCAGTTTTGAAAACCCATATCACCATCGTGCTCGAGTTTGGGAGCATCGTGGATGGGAGGATCATCATGTGGATCTCGGGTTTAGAGTGGATCTGCCCGACTTTTCTGGTACGTAGCTGGGAGAAGGATTTATTGATTGGCTGAATGAAGTGGAACAAATTTTTGAATATAAGGAGGTTCCAGATCATTTCAAAGTGAAACTGGTCACCATCAAACTCAAAGGTAAAGCATTTGCATCGAGTTGAAGCGTTCACGGGAGCGAGAGGGAAAATCCAAAATTACTGACTGGGAGAAGATGAAGAAGAAGATGAAAGGGCACTTCCTCCCTTTTGGCTATTCTCAAACCTTGTTTCAGAGGCTCTATTCACTAAGGCAATGCACAAGATCAGTCAATGATTATACTAGGAATTCTATTAGCTGGTGGCTCGGAATGATTTATCTGAGACGGAGGAACACATGGTAGCACGATATTTGGAGGGATTAAGGCAGCCCCTGCAGGATGTTCTCAGCCTTCATTCATTGTGGATAGTTTCTGAAGCATATCAGTGGGCACTTGCAGTGGAGAAACAACAGAGTAAGAGGCCAGTGGTCAGAGGTGAAGGAAGTCAGCCAGTTCGCCCTCAAGAATCTCGTCCTGCTTATCAGCCATGGCGGGACAATTCCAGCTCAAGCACTAAGTGTTTTAGATATGGTGAACAGGGGCATAGGACGACTGATTGCAGGAAGCCTATTGGTCAGAAGAATAAAAATCTTCTGATTGAGGAGGATATGATAGAGGAGTTCGAGGAAGTTGGGGAGCCCGTGTATGATGATGGTGAAGATGAGGATGTGCTATATGGAGATGGTCAGGAGACCCTGGTCGTTCGAAAGAGCTTGCTGACTCCCAAGGGCGATTCAGGGGATGATTGGTTGAGGACCAACATTTTCCACACAATCTGCACACTTGCTGATAAAGTCTACAAGCTGATAATTGATAGTGATAGTTGTGAGAATGTAGTGTCTGAGAAGGCTATCGAACAACTACAACTGAAGATGGATCGTCATCCCAAACCATACAAGTTGTCTTGGCTGAATAAAGGCAGTGAGGTAACTTTAGAAAAACGGTGCATAGTGTCTTTTTCGATTGGAAAAAAATATTTTGATAATGCTTGGTGTGATGTGGTATCAACGGATGCGTGTCATGTTTTGTTGGGACGACCTTGGCAGTATGATCACAGTGTTATCCATGATGGGTAGAAGAATACTTATTCTCTTAGCATCAAAGGAAAGAAAATTGTTTTGGCACCTCGCAGGGAAGAAAACATCCCTACCCTGGTAGTTAATAACACCAATCTACTTTCTATGTCCAGGTTCTTGGTTGAGGTTGGGCATGAAATAATAGTTTATGCTTTAATGCCTCGTGAAAATAGTGCAGCGAATGTGGATTCGGAATTACCAGCAAAAGTGTAGCAACTACTGATGGAGTTTTCTGACTTGATGCCGGAGGATCTTCCTCCAGGATTACCACCTATGAGGGATATTCAACATTAGATCGACCTTATTTCGGGGTCGAGTCTACCAAACCGACCAGCATATCACCTCAGTCCCAAGGAAGCTGAAGAGTTGCAGCGACAGGTGGTAGAATTATTGGAAAGGGGCTACATTCGTAAGAGTATGAGTCCTTGTGTAGTTCCTGCTCTACTAGTGCCGAAGAAAGATGGGTAGTGGCATATGTGCGTTGACAGCAGGGTAATTAACAGGATTACAGTGAAGTACAGGTTTCCACTTCCTCGCCTGGACGACATGTTGGATCAATTGTCCGGTTCTAAGGTTTTCTCAAAAATTGACCTTAAAAGTGGATACCACCAGATCAGAATCAGGCCTGGAGATGAGTGGAAGACCGCGTTCAAGACACATCATGGATTGTACGAGTGGATGGTCATGCCCTTTGGACTATCCAATGTATCCAGCACTTTAATGAGGTTTATGCATCAGGTTTTACGGCCTTTCATGGGGAAGTTTGAGGTAGTCTATTTTGACGACATACTTATTTATAGTTCAACATGGGAGTCACATTTTAATCATCTTCGTGCTATCTTTAATGTAATGAGGACGGAGTGCTTATTCATCAATCAGAATAAGTGTTCTTTCTTCACAACTTCTGTAACTTTTTTGGGTTTTATTGTATTTACTGATGATGTTCATGCAGATCAATCCAAAATTGAGGTAGTTTTGAATTAGCCCAAACCAAAAACTTTGCATGATGTTAGGAGTTTCCATGGATTGGCATCCTTCTATCGCCGGTTCATCAGAAACTTCAGTACCTTAATTGGTCCTATCACAGAGTGCCTCAAAGGGCGTGATTTTCAGTTGATCGAGGAGACAGAGGCTAGCTTTCGGTTGGTTAAGTACAAGATGATGGAGGCCCCAGTCTTGGCACTTCCCGATTTTGAAAAGGTATTCGAGGTAAACTGTGATGCGTCTGGAGTTGGTATTGGTGGTGTTCTGAGTTAGGAGGGGCGTTCAGTAGCCTTCTTTAGTGAGAAGCTATCGGGATTGAAGAAAAATTATTCCACTTATGACCTAGAGTTCTATGCCATAGTTCAGACTCTGAAGCATTGGCGCCATTACCTGGTACAGAGGGAGTTCATCTTTGTTACTGATCATGAGGCCTTGAAGTACATCAATGGTCAGCACAAGCTGAGTAGGCGACATGCAAAGTGGTTGGCGTACTTGCAGGAGTTTACTTTCACACTAAGGCATCAAGCAAGGAGTTTGAATCGAGTAGCAGATTCATTGAGCCGTCGCACATTACTCTTCACCACCATGAGCACCATGATTGTCCGATTTGAGGCATTTCCTGATATGTATGTTGCAGATCCTTCATTTGGGAAGATAATTCGGGAGGCAACTGATAACCATCGACATGATTTTATTTTACATAATGGTTACCTGTTTCATGGATTGCAGTTGTGCATTCTAGATTGTTCACTAAGGCAACAGATTATTAGTGAACTTTATAAAGAAGGACATTTTGGGTGAGACACGACATTGGCATTGGTCTCTTCTGATTATTACTGGCCCAAGTTGAGCAGTGATGTGGCGCATTATATGGAGTGGTGTTATGTGTGTCAACGGTCTAAAGTGGCTCTTACTAATGCTGGATTGTACACACCATTACCCGTACTTGAAACTCCTTGGTTTGATGTCAGTATGGATTTTGTCTTGGGCTTACCTCGTACACAACGGGCGATGGATTCCATTCTTGTTGTGGTTGACAGATTTTCAAAGATGGCTCATTTTGTAGCTTGCCAGAAGATAATTGATGCTACTCAGATTGCTCATCTTTGTTTTAGAGAGATTGTGCGTTTACATGGTGTTCCACATTCAATTACTTCTGACCGTGACACTAAGTTTATGAGTTATTTCTGGAGGAGTTTGTGGGGAAAACTTGGGACGAAGTTGAATTTTAGCAGTGCATACCATCCCCAAACAGATGGCCAGACTGAGGTGGTGAATTGGAGTTTGGGAAATCTTTTGAGAAGCTTGGTAGGGACTAAACCAAAGCACTGGGATTTGCCATTACCTCAAGTAGAGTTCGCTTATAATCGGTCGAAGTATAGAACCACCGGATTGAGTCCTTTTGAAATTATCTATGGTCGGAACCCATCCGGGGTACTTGATTTGGCTCCAATTCCACGTGTGGGTCGCTTTAATAACAAAGCGGATGAGATGACTGACTATCTTCGGGGTATCCATGAGCAGGTGAAGTTGTCCATACAAGATAGTAATACTAAGTACAAAGCTCAGGCAGATAGTCATCGACGCCAAGTGTCGTTTGATGTTGGTGATTTTGTTTGGGCAGTATTAACTCGCGATCATTTTCTAGCTGGGGAATACAATAAGTTAAAGGAGCGGAAGATTGGACCTTGTGAAGTGCTACAGAAGATCAATGATAATGCTTACAGGTTGCGCCTCCCTAACCATTTGAAGACCTTTGACGTCTTCAATGTGAAACACCTAAGCCCTTGTTTTGTGGAGTCCGATGAAGTTTCTGGGAACTCGAGGGCGAGTTCTTTCCAACTCGGGGCGATTGATGCAAGAGGATCCAAGTCGAGTGATGATGATTTGTCAGATAGCACGATGAATACCACGAGATGGCAGATCGGCACAAAGATGGAAAGTGAATCACAATTATTTCCTTGATTAGGGGAATTTGATGCGCCTTTGGTAATTTGGCCATAACTTTGGCTACGGTTATCGGAATCGCTATTATGACCCCAATCCGAAAAGTTCTCTTCGGCGCGCACGTCGTGGCCATAGCTATGCTCGATGGGCATCAATTTCGAGCCTAAAACGCTATTTTCCTTGCCAAAATTCAATTTTAAGTTATTTTTTGCTATTTATGGTAATATTTCGTTTCCTTTTTTTCCATATGTTAAAAAACTCAAATTGAGCCAAATTTTTGGCAATCTACTTCTTTTACTTAATATTTTATTCTGGTATAATTTCGAGATTTTGCTATTTTTGGTAATTTTCCCATATTTTCGTAGTTCGCAGCTATTTAACCCGACTTGTGGGTTAATTTTTGTGATTCTGCATTATTAATAATATTGAGTTAATTTCAGAGTATTTTCTCTGGGTTTTTGGCATTTTCTGTCGTTTCTTTCTTGCGAATCATCTGCCACAACAAGCCAATAGGATAATCACTATCCTACCCAGCGTCAGGTATCATTGTGATAGTCAAAAATTGTGGTTGTACGGGTCTGTGTGCTGTATAACAGGTCAATTTTGGCTTAAAATTCCTAAAAGATGGCCCCAAACAGGCGCTTAATGGATAGAGCAAATGGTTCACAATTTCATGGGGATCCCTCCCTTTCCCAAGTTTCCAAACTGCTCCCTTGAGCTTTATTCTGTAAGATTTCCCCAGCTAAAAAGTCAATATATGGAAAAGTGGGATGTTTTTGAAATCGTCAAAAAGTTCGAGGTTTTGGCATTCTATTGGAATTGTCCCTTTTTTTCTTGAAAAGACATTTCATCTAAATTTTTAATTAAAGACAAATGTAAAATAGAAAAAAAGATGTTTACTAATCTTTTTTTTTTTAGGTAGTTGTATTTGCTAATATTATTTTTTTTGGCTGTAGAAGAAAGACAGAAAAAAAGAAAGAGGGAGAAAGAAACGAGAGTAATGATCTATGAGCAAGAGTACTTTTTAATGAGGCCAAGTCATACTTACCATTTTTCACTTTGACCAAATTTTTTTTGTCATTCACCACAATGACCTCTTAATGTGTAAAAGACAAAATTACTCTTATGTTGTCACACAATTATAAAAAATGGTAATGTTTAAAAGACTATTATACCCTTTTAAGTTATAAAGAATTCCAAACACTTCCCACACAAAATTTCAAAATCAAATCACTTTTTTTATTTGTTTACTCCAACACAGACAAAAATCGTTTTATTTTTCATTTGCTTCAATCTTGAAATCTCATAAATTTATCAAAGGCTCAGCAAAAAAATATTATTTCTAGATAGCACTTCAAATCAGTAAGTATATTTATATATTATTAATTTCATTTTTTTTGAATTAGTAACTTATTTTAGTCGTTAAAACTTATTTTTTACATAGGCAAATAAATTTTTACAATCTTAGATTGATCTATAATTTTTTAAGCAACATTGGAAAAAAAATTCATTTGAACAAGACCCGACAGTCGGCCCGCCGCCTAGGGCGGCATTGCCCAACGACGGGCTGGATCTAGCTGGATAGGCCAACTGTTGGTCCGAATAGATTTTAAAGTCCTTTTTAATCTCCTAATAATTATATTTTTAACAAATTATATTTCATAATGCAGATATGTAATCAGTTGTAGTCCCGTTTTGTTACTTTAGTGAATTTGAAATGAACAAAAATGATCGATGGGTGTATAAATGGGCGTGCAAAAGACATGGTGTCACTACAATTGTGATAAAATCGAGTACATCGTATACATAATTATACCACGATTTACAAAATGAGCTCAACGTAGATCTCTCTTAGTACGACATGAATTTGAGATTTTTGTTCAGCGAGAATACGCCCATTTCAATTCCACCTATAATGGTTACTTCCGAAATTGAGATGAAGGTTCTAATTGAATTGAACCAAAATCGTACAACTCGTATTTGTGTAACTTTAGTTAAAAAAAATGTCCCTGAGAATGAGCACGAAGATTCTGACGAAGAGGATCGTAATGTGAATGATTTTTGGGACACGATGGAGATAGTTCATGAGGATTATGTGACTATTCCCCAAACAGTTGTGCCTCACCATAACGTCACTGTTAAGCATAGAATTCTCTCAATAGTTCAAGACAACGAGAATGAAAATAAATTTACAAATGAAGATTTGATGGCATTATCCCATCAAAGACATGAGTCGGGTGGGAGATCACAGGCTGGAACGAGTACACGGTTATCTAATTGTTTGCATATAGTTCTTGACGATGAAGATTTGTACGTCGAGTATCTATTTGAAACAAAGAAAGAATTGCAAAAAGTTGTGCACCGAATTGCTTTAAAACACAACTATGAGTTTAAAGTAAAGAAATAAAATAAGTCGACATACACAGTTATCTGCATTGATGACAGTTGCCATTGGCATTTGCGAGCGACGAAGATGGACTCGAATAATTTTTTTGTAGTTCTTAAATATACACGGGAACATACATGCGAAGTTGGCATTCGTCGAAATAATCACAAGCATGCTAGAAACATGGTTCATTGGTTGACAAATAATGCAAAAGGTTCAGGATTCACAATCAATCTATATACTTGCAGACATCATTAATGACATTCCTCGAGAATATAGGGTGGTTATGAGCTATCAGAAGGTCTGAAAAGCTAAGGATTGCACATTAGATGACTTAATGGGTTTGGTTGAGAACAGTTATGCTAAATTGGTCAGGTATTGCTATAACATGGAGAAAACTAATTCTGGATCGGCATTTTTTATTGAGACGGATGGAGAAAATCGCTTCAGGTATTTCTTCATGGCCATTGGACAATACACTTGAGGATTTCGAAATGTGATGCGACCCCTAATTCTAGTCAACGGTACATCCTTAAGACTAGATACGACGGCAAGTTGATTATTATAACATGTTAAGATGCCAACATCCAAATTATTCTATTGCATTTGACATATTCGATAGAGAGAATGATCTAGCGATGGTTGGCGGTCAATAATAAATGATATCACCAAAGTCTTTCCCAAGGTACATCACGGTTATTGTATGCACCATATACAAGGCAACCTAAAGACTAAGTATCGGGACAATGGAGTCCTTGCATTATTTAGGAGAGCTGCAGAGGGTTACAGTTTTGAAGAGTTTGATAAGTTTCTGGTCAATATAGAAAGTAAATCATATGCTGCATGGAAGTATCTAACAGAGATGGGGATCAAACATTGGGCACGATCACATTTTTTAGAACTTTGATACAATATGATTATGTCGAACAATGTGGAATCGCTCAATACATTGTTCAAGAAGGATCTAGAGTTACTAATTCTCACAATAATTGAACACATTCATAACAAGCTACAACAGTGGTTTCATGATCAACGTAAGGAATCACAGAGTTGCACAAGTGTGCTAACCCCGGCTCAGGAAAATAAACTCTTTAGGACTTTGAAGGTGGCGTGAAAGGTATGTGTGGAACCACTGGAAAATTTCGCTTCTCCGTCACATGTGGACGTAATATCGGATATATTATGGACTTGAATGATAACATGTGCACATCTAGTCAGTTCAGTTGGAAAGTTTTCCATGTACACATGCAGTGGCAATGACTATGCATAGAGGATTTCCAACACAAATCTTATGCAGTTATTGTTACATGGCAGGTTGTTGGAGAGCATCGTATGTCGAAACGATATTTCATGTACCAAATGAAGTAGAATGGAAAGTTTCTGACCACATTCTCTCACTTAATAATTTGCTGCCACCCAGAGTCAGACCACATACTCCTAGACATAGATGCACATCTAGAATACCATCTACTGGAGAATTTCTCAACTTCGTAAGTGTGGCAGATGCGGAGCGACAAGACATGCTCGCCAATTTTGTACAAGTCAGATTCCCTTACATAACAACTGCTCGGATGTGTGATGCAACACCTCAGCTCCGTATTTACTATTTTCACATGGACATCTAAATTTGTCATTGGTCATTCAGTAGAATAGTTTATTATTTAATAATTTTTTGTGTTCGAGCGTTTGAAGTACCATGTTAAATTTAAATTCATAGTTTGAAATTATGATAGGTCAAGATTTTTATATAATTTTTACAATACTTACAATTATCATATAATCACTTTAAGTATTCAGTATATAATGTTTCAGAATAATAGTGACAATAGTTTGAATAATAGTAACTACTATATTTATTTTCACTATTTATTTAATATATAATTTAGTTTTTATTTAAATATTTCATTAATTATTTTA
This sequence comes from Olea europaea var. sylvestris, assembly GCF_002742605.1. Classification (NCBI taxonomy): domain Eukaryota; kingdom Viridiplantae; phylum Streptophyta; class Magnoliopsida; order Lamiales; family Oleaceae; genus Olea; species Olea europaea. Next base: position 134,374 of record NW_019236681.1, read on the forward strand.
ATTGTTTGCTTATATTATTTACTTAATGTTTAATTAGTTATTTTATATTTAATTAATTATTTTAATTATTTAAAAAACTCAATGTATAAATTTACATAAATTTGACAATATTTTCAATTATCTCTTAATTAAAAAAATCAACGAATAACATTTACATAAATTTGACAATATTTACAATTACTTCATAATTACAAAAAATCAATGTATAATATTTATATAAATTTGACAATATTTACAATTACATCATAATTACAAAAAAACAACATATACAATATTTATGGACCACAGTTGTATTCATACAAATCGCAGACTAACTTCAAGCTTTACATATCTATCCAAGATTGATTTATTGTATCAACCTTGTGACCAATACTAAAAAATTCTATATACTTTACTGCGAATATACCGCTATCGCCCCTACAAATAAATAATAATATATTAGTTCAAGCCATATAGTTAAAAAATAAGTTTTCGAATTAAAAACTGGTAAATCCTTACGATCCTCCTAGTCTCACCGTCATCATGTCCTGCAAAATGGCTAATTTGTCATCTACTCGAATCATCGCATATCTAGCCATATGGGGACAATAATAGCCATCAGCTCCAGTGTGAGTTTGCGATCACTAGAACATTTAAGTTTGTACAATCCGTCCATGGCTTTCCATACGTCAGCTTTAGCTCAATGACCTACTCCAGCATGTACTGGGTCACCACATATCCATTCCCTAGAGTAGGAGCAAGCCATGCTCAATATCAATTGCACGTGTATACCCAGAGCTCAAGATGATTTGGCCAGGAACGTCAAAAGATCTTGGGTGTCTCCAAGCTCGGTCGCGCAACATTTTCAAGGCCATGCCAATGTGCTGAACTAAAAACACCGGTAAAAAAAGAGAGAGATGGTCGTTTAATTCAATAAAACAACAAATTATATAAACATAATAAATAACAATGAGAATGAGAATGAGAATGAGAATACACTTACATCATTAGCGAGCTAACCTGACTTCCTCTATACATCTTCGAACCACTTTTTAGCGTTCGAAATCGTCTTTTCCCGATCTGGTACCTATCACTAAAAAAAGCGAAATGTTATAAAAAGGGTAGATGATCTCATATATACTTCAGTAAAATCATAAAAATACTTACTCGGGCTTAAGGGATTTGAAGCATTCATCGAACATTTTGTGCTTCATCGAGTCGACCTCACGGAAAAGATTAGGGAATGTCCCATCCACGAACGTCCTTTTCTTTGCCTCAACCGTGAAGGAGGAGACGATGTACTATGACAGCAATCTTGACATCTTACTGACCACCAGCTTCGGCACGTTAGCAGCATTCTTCTTCTCCTTCCTCACCTTTGTCACCCCCTCAGACACAATGATGACATTATCAGTTGTGTCTAACGTCCTCTCTTCCTTCGTCACTTTTCACCTCCGCCACCCCTTCGCTACCTCTTATACCATCTTCATCGTCTCCATCGGGGCCACACCCTCTGCCATCTCTATCAAGGCCACACCCTTCGTCGTATATGAAAAAATGACTCGAATGTAGCATCCGATGGCCACAACGAATCATCATAGCCCATATCACCATCACCCCATCGTCCATGAAAACCACCAGTTCCTCCATCTCGAGAACCGCCAATCTCTCCATCCCGAGAACTGCCAATCCCTCCGTCATCCCCTCCATCCCAAAAGCTAACAATCCCTCACAAGCCTGCTATATCGCCTCATATTGTTGCAACCTCACCATGAAAGTCTCCTAACCCGGCTCATAGCATCGGGACATCATCTCGTAACTTCGCCATGTTGCCTCTCATCTCCCTCGTAAATGCTGTCAAGAGTTCGAACAAATCATCTGTCGAAGCATGGTGACTAGGTACAGGAGGTGATCTCCTCAATGGAGGTGGTATCTTCGATGAAGGTGATCCCCTTGACAGAGGTAATACTGGATGGCCCTTCTAAAAAAATAAATATTACAAATAAATAATTTAATTAAAAAAATCAAAACGACAATCAACAAATTATATTCAATTAACATACTCTATTTCGATCCACGCCTGACTCAGGCATTTGATCGTCTAGTGTAGCTAGTACGGACAGTCCATGGAGATAACTCTAACCCTCCTCCTTGATTGACGGTATTAACTCGATGAGGACTTCAAACTAGCATATTGACATTTCACCGAGTTAATGATTATGTATAAACATTTTAGAAGGATGTACAATATAAATCACAAATGTGTAATATGTACATTAGGATTGTCGAGGAGAGCTGATAGTTGCTTGGCAAGTAGCTTATCTTGTGCTCGCCAGTGATGCATCTGAAGGTAGCATACCTCTCATCTCCTCGTATATCGACTGGCCAAGATGGAAACAATCTCGTACATCTATATTTGCAATAATTACAATTATTATATATAGAATTTAATAAAAAAATTAGATAATTCGTTATATTAAACATTTACCTACAAAGCTAATGACAGGCCATATACATCGTATTTGCGCTCAGGCTTATTCTCCTAAGACACCGAATACTCCTTCCTGAAGACGTGTAAGGTATCCGTAAAACACACTGCCCCATGAATAATTGTTGAAGGTATCAATGTCATCAACCTCCAAATGGAAAATGTCAATTGATCTCTTCTTGTGATGACACATGATTACGTTCTCGAGGATAAGTACCAAGCCTAGCTTCAACTTGTTAGACATCTAGTCATACTCCTGAATCCGTCTCCCAACTGCGCTAGATTCACTGTTGTTTGCCTAAAAAAATATTCATTCAATAGCCTCTTTTTTCTTGGAATACGGGCCCTCGCTGCTTCTTCGTCCGTACATCTCAATCCAGTGATGAAGGCAAACTCGAATAAAGAGAATGTGGCTACCTTATTGAATATTTGTTCAAAATCAATGGAATGATAATGGGCTAATTGTTGGGCTCAATTGTGGAATTAGTATAATAAAAAGAAATTGGAAAATGGAAAATTTGATTTTTGTCTATGCATATGCATAAGCTTATTTTTGTGTGTACATGAGATGTGTTCTGGCTAAATGAGAATCAAATTTGCTTCTACTATGTATACACAAGATTTATACTATGCATACTTGGCTAGTTTTCCAATTTGAAACTTGGAGACCGTTTTGGATTAAAAGTTGTCACTTTTCATCATGTTTTGGCACCATTTCGTGCTGCATTGATTGAGACCTATTAAAAGGTGATGAGTGTTCAATACCAATACATTAGAAACATTGAAAACCATCTTGAGATCCACATATCATTTCACATTGAATCAAACTATTGATTTACATTCATATTCAATATCTTCCTAGCATTTTTAAAGTTTTGGAGGATTGCACTTGTGCTTTATTGTTAAATCCTTTACAAGGCTTGATATAATCCTACAAATTGTTTGCCAAAATCCTTAAGCATCTCATTCAATTCCGAGCGGGGGCAAATATCGTTTGAAGACAACAATCCCACATTCGAGCCTTCGAATTTGTTCTTGACAACTTTTTTATTTTTTCATCTTGTTGCTGTAATTTTGTTATATCTTTTGTCTCTTCTCGAAACCCCTTTGTTTCCAACAATCTCAAATGATATTTCTACGATGGAGAGCGAGACAACAATGACGACAATCAAACTTATAGATCAAGTTGATGGACTGAGATTTTGTTCATATAGATCATTTGATGGCATTAACTTCATGAGATGGTTCGATTTGTGGAAAGACGTGTATCCAAATTCTTGCATCTAGATTTGGTAAATTATCATTTCGCCTTCTCCAAATTCGATAAGTCAAATTTGCATTTCAATTTCATGCATACATGTGGTATGTTTTGTGAATATAATACACATATTATCTATGTTATACCCCAATAATTATAAGATGAATCTCGATTGTGTATAAAATAGTTGCATGTGTTCATAAGAATACTCATGAAAGTGGAAATATGGAAATCATGACGTTGCATGAAAATTTAAGATGAATGTTCGTTTCATGATCATCTTCTATAAAGTATATATGATAAATATTTGATGGCATCACATATGGACTTCATGAGAATACATAGAGATTTCCTACTAGTGGAAGGAATCTGAATATTATGTCCATAATTACAAGTTGCTTAGTTGTATAAATTCCTTATATGATATATGTGGCTCGAATAAATCATGTGTGTGATCTTTTAATTTGAATATGCCTTATTATGGAATTTGATTTATATGCAATATATGGAAATGGTAGAGGCTTATGAAAGATTATGGTGCAATTGACTTGGTGTCAACACGAAAAACTTAAAAGAATAGCGCGATTGTTTATTAATGAGAATTAAGCCTCTTATTGGTAGAAAATTATGCAGAATATTATGAAATATTCTACGATCAATTTAGATGATGGAAAATGAGTGTCTTTCTTTGTTAATCCATATAATTTACATGGATGTGCTAACGTGGAAAATGTGGTTTTGAAAAGAATAATTGATGTTCCTTAAAATTGTTAATCCATGTTGGACTTGATGTCTCAACAATGTTTATATTATTATGGTGTGACCATCTCTCTTTACATATTCATTGTTATATTAAATTAGGTCTAAAGGGACCTTTAATTGTGTTAATTTGCAAAATTTATGATATGCTCTAAATTGCTTACATAATCCTATATTTAAAATATGATTATGTTTACAATGAGAAAGACAAAGTGATGTGTGGTAATTTAATGACAATTATTATAATCATTAGTCAATTTTAACTATATGACTCATAAGTACTTGTATGTTGAATTTGTCTAAGTGAAAATCAACATTTGGTGACGAGAATTAACTTGCTTAATGACTTGTAATTGGAAATGGTTCATATGTTTGGAGTGATAATATTGGAAAAATGACAACTACTTGTTGAAAGTGTATGAATTTCAATAACCATTTCTTTTATTGGAATATGAGAATGACATGATAAACTAGTTGGTTGAATTCATGTCTTGTTAAAAATTATATTAACTTTGGTTAATGTTGCTAGCCTCATTTACTTTAATGAAATTAAATAAGATGACTTATGCAATATTATAGTTGCATAAGAGTATGATAAGATGTGGTTTTGTCCTAATTATTTCAAAGTGAAATTGCTTGCCCAATTATTGGGATATGGAAACGTGTTATGAAGGACAAATGATGTCTATAATTAGCGGCGATGTCGGATATTTATGAAAAAATGATTTTAAAATGATCTTATGCAAAATTATATTTGCATATGACAAGTGATTTTGTACAAACAAGAATTAGGTGACTATATGCCTTATTATTTGATATGATATAATGTTATCATGTGAATGTAACAACTTGCAATTCTTGTGAATCAAGATGTTTGGTCTTATTCGCTGTTGAATTTGACTTCAATCATGGAACTAATTGATTTGGTTTAAACTTGGAAAAGCATTGTCGGTCTATGAGACAACCTTGATCAAACTGTGTGATCAAAATTAAAGATAGTCGACTTGAAGTACATTGTGACTTAACGACCACTATTTGAGAGTACTTAAACTTTCACGGATTTAATCAAAGTGATAAGTGGATTGAACCATGGAAGAGTTGATGAGCTCTAAGTTCAAAGAACAATCTTAAATGTGGGGGTTAACATATTGATAAGATCTAAAACAACCCTAAATGTGGGGGTTAACATTGATGCTTATGAACTTATATGAGAAGTTCAAGACTTGTGAATGCAAAATTACAGGATTGCATATGAATTCCTAATTGAGAATTGTGGGGTAACCTAATATAAAAGTTACAATTATCTAAACCTTTTAATCATAAAAAAAATATCTATGAAGGAGAAAAGCTGGAAAATCCTTATATAATTATAAGGTTAACATACATCAAGTCTAAAGTGGATGAAATGGGTGAAAGCAGGTCAAGGCACTTACAAAACCAATGGGAATATTTAAAAAATATTCATAAATTGAAGATCATTGTAACGATTCAATGATGATAAGTGAATACCCAAGTATGAAATCCACAAATTGAAGTGATTGACATGTGTAATGGGTGATAGAAATCTTCCAACTGTGTTTGAATATCAATAAATCTTTATATAAAGCTAGCGAGAAAAATATTTCTTTGAGATGATAAGTTGTATCTATCGTTCATTGGCTAGCTATATTTAATAAGATACTAAATCACATATAATGGAAAGTCTAGATATATAAGTCTTAGACGTGACTTCACAAGAAAATTATCAAAGGTGAAATAATTTTCGTAGAGAATTTAGTGGATCCTTTAATTAGACCACTAAAAAGAAATTTAGTGGTGTCTACTTTGAGCATGATGGGTTGAAACTCCTAAACTAAAAAGGTTCACCAATAACAACAACCGTACCTGTCATTACTCAAAAGATAATCCACGAGTTCAAAGGGTAACAACAAGTTATTCAATATGTGGATAGTTGCAGCATTATTAAAATCCACGATAACCCTATTCTAATTAAAATAGTGCTAGTTATTACTGAAATAAGGGTTGAGCTTTAAACTTTTAATGAAGTTCAGTGCTAAAACACAAGTACCTCTAAAAGTAACAAATGTACTAGAAAAACTTCACCTAAATGAACTTCGAGGTGGTGCCGCCTTAATAGAGAGTTGGGGTTTTTCTCTTTAAAGTTCATTAAATAGATGAGCGCAAGGCCATAAAAGCGCTGAGGGAGTTGAAGAACTTGAGAACACGTGATACTTATGTGTATGCTCTTACAGGTATTGTCAAAAGAAATAGTTGGTTCAAAGCTTCCATGCTACCTCTAAATCCGACTTTACTTTATTTGAATTACACTATAGTTAGATTCAAATCGAAAGATATCTAATCCTTATGCATACGTGTTGTCATTTTGAATATGTGATCATATTGATTTTGAACAAGTGGGGAGTTGTTGAATATTTATTCAAAATCAATGGAATGATAATGGGCTAATTGTTGGGCTCAATTGTAGAATTAGAAGAATCAAAAGAAATTGAAAAATGAAAATTTTGATTTTTGCCTATGCGTTTTTGTGTGTACACGAGATGTGTTTTGGCCAAAACAAAATCAAATTTGCTTCTACTTTGCGTGTACAAGATTTATACTATGCGTACGCACAGTGTTAAAAAAACAGCCGTTGGCTGGTTTTCCTATTTGAAACTCGGAGATGTTTTGGATTAAAAGTTGCCACTTTTCATTATGTTTTGGCACCATTTCATGGTGTATTGATTGAGGCCTATAAATAGGTGATGAGTGATCAATACAAAAATATTAGAAACATTGAAAAACATCTTGAGATCCACATATGATTTCACATTTAATCAAACTATTGATTTAAATTCATATTCAATATATTCCTAGTGTTCTTAAAGTTTTAGAGGATTGCACTTGTGCTTAGTGTTAAATCCTTTACAAAGCTTGATATAATCTTACAAACCGTTTGCCAAAACCCTTAAGCATCTCATTCAATTTCGAGATGGGGCAAATATCGTTTGAAGAAGCGATCCCGTGTTCAAACCTTCGAATTTGTTCTTGATAACTTTCTGATTTTTTCATCTTGTTGCTGTAATTTTGTTATTCCTTTTGTCTCTTCTCCAAACCCCTTTGTTTCCAACGTACCTTACCACCAAGATCAAAATTGAGGGCATCTCCATCAACTGACTTAAGTAGCCTACATAGCACCGCATCGAGTAACTACCCAAAAAACTGTATATCCCGCAATGAATATAGGGGCTATAAACAAGATCGACGTAATATGCCTGTGTGCTCCTTATTTAGCAAATCCAATGCAGTTGTAAAGCTAGCAAAGTTACAGTTCGACGTAACTTTGACTTTGCCGAGGATCAGTGTGACTATGTCATCCAAATGATATTCCATCTTGTACAATTTCAGATGTTAGAACCTCGTGCAAGAGAAAATTAAATTAACAAAACTGTAACTAATATAAGCAAGGAACAACAGATAATGGAATAAAGGAAATGAACGTAAAAAAAAATTATAAATTTTAATTACTTATTTCAATTGTTTATTTAATATTTTATTTAGATATTTCGTTAATCATTTTAATTGTTTATGTATATTATTTATTTAATATTGAATTAGTTATTTAACTTATCTATTTCAATTACTTATTTAATTAATTATTTAAATACTTCATGAATTATGTTAATTTCTTATGTATATTGTTTATTTAATAATTAATTATTTATTTTAATTACTTATTTTCTTTATTCATTTAGTATTTATTTCAATTTGTTATTTAAACATAATATTAATTATTTTAATTGTTTTGTATATTATTTATTTAATCAGTCCATTACTTTATTTATTTTTTTATTTTAATTACTTATTTTAATTATTTATTTAATATTTAATAAAAAATTTAAAAATATTTCATTAATTATTTTAATTGTTTGCATATATTATTTACTTAATATTTAATTAGTTATTTAATTTATGTTTTTCGATTAACTATTTTAAATGTTTTATTAATATTTCATTTAATTGTTTATTTAATGTTTAAATAATTATTTTCAATTCTTTATCTGTATTATATGTTTAATATTTATTTATTTTTTAATTTATTTATTTCCATTATTTAGTTTAATTATTTATTTAAATATTTCACGAAATATGGTAATTGCTTATGTATATTGTTCGTTTAATAATTATTTATTTTTATTACTTATTTCATTTTTTATTTAATATTTACTTTAATTTGTTATTTTAATATTTCGTTAATTATTTTCATTGTTTATGTATATTATTAAATTAATATTTAATTAGTTATTTAATTTATGTATTTCAATTAACTATTTTAATTGTTTTAATAATATTTCATTTAGTTGTTTATTCATTTAATCCGTACATTACTTTATTTAATTATTTATTTTATTTATTATTTAATATTTGATACAATTTTTTATTTCAAAAGTTTCATTAATTATTTTAATTGTTTACGTTTATAGTTTACTTAATATTTAATTAGTTATTTAATTTATGTATTTCAATTATATATTTTAGTTGTTTTATTGACATTTCATTTAATTGTTTATTGAATTTTAAATAAATATTTAAATTATTTATGTATATTATACATTTAATATTTAATTATTTGTTTAATTTATTTATTTCTGTTATTTAGTTTAATTAATTATTTAAATATTTCACGAATTTTTTTAATTGCTTAT
>NW_019236682.1:0-2085 GCF_002742605.1 Olea europaea var. sylvestris
TCAAACCAAGCACGTGGACTTTGTTTCAAGCCATATAAGGATTTTCGAAGGTGACACACATTCCCATACTCCCCCTGAGCAACTAATGTAAAGGCCAATCATGAGCAGCTACCATAAAAATGAATAAGCGAACAGACGTTAACTTAGCGATTGGAGAGAAAGTGTCAGGATAGTCCACACCATAAATCTGAGCATAGTCTTTAGCAACAAGACGGCTTTAAGTCTAGCTACCGATCCATCAGGATTGACTTTGAGTGCAAATACCCATTTACATCCAATAACCTTTTTTTTTTGCAGGTAAATCCACTAAATCCCAAGTACCATTAGCATCCAAAGCATTCATCTCCTCAATCATAGCTTCACGCCAACCAAGATTGGATAAGGCTTCATGAACAGTTTTCGGAAGAGTCACAGAATCAAGGGAAGCAACAAAAGAACAAGAAGATGGAGACAAGTGATCATAAGACACAAAAAAGGAAATAGGGTAAGTATATTGACGTTTACCTTTACGTAGAGCAATAGGTAGATTAAGATCACTTGACATTGGATCCAATGCCCAAGAAGCGGCAGGTACTGAACATGCATCAAGTGTGTTTCGTCGTCTGGAATACACGTGGCGAATAGGCAGTGGTGGTAGTGGTGTGGGAGTAGTAGGCGAAGAGGTAACATTAGTTGACTGGTAAATGATATGATAAACCAACAAATCAAGATATTTGTTAATATTTGGACAATAGCAACGATACTCTTTTTGTAGACGAGAGTAACCCAAAAAAATATATTTTAAGGATTTGGGATCTAACTTAGTTACCTGGGGACGAAAATCATGAGCATAACATGTACTACCAAATATCCTAGGTTTAATGGGAAATAGGGGTTTAGTAGGGAAAAGTACATTGTAAGGAGTCGTATCATGAAAAACGGATGAGGGCATCCGATTAATTTAAAAACAGGCTGTAGACACTGCATCAGCCCAAAATTGTTTAGGAACATGCATTTGGAACACGAGTGCCCTAACTGTCTCAAGAAGATATCTATTTTTTCTTTCAATCACACCATTCTGAGAGGGGGTGTCAACACACAAGAATTGATGAAGAACACCATTTTAAAGCATGTAAGTTTGAAAAGAATCAGAAAAATATTCTTTAGCATTATCACTTCTCAATGTCTGTACAGATACATTAAACTGAGTTCAAATTTCAGTACAGAAGGCACTAAAATGAGAAAATAATTCAGAACGATTCTTCATTAAATAAAGTCAAGTCACACGAGAAAAATCATCAACAAAGGTAACAAGATACCGAAATTCAGTTTTGGACACGACAGGACAAAGATCCCAAACATCTGAATGAACTAATTCAAAAGGAAAACTAGCTCTTTTATTGACTCGAGGAACTGATGACAAACGATGATGTTTTGCAAATTGACACGACTCACAATCTAAAGACGACACATTCTGAAATTGAAGACATAATTTCTTCAACAAAGATAAAGATGGATGTCCCAAAGGACAATGTGCTTCAAAAGGAGTTAAGATGCCTGAACACACAATGGACTTGGGCACCTGGGTATCCAGAATATAGAGACCTCCTGATTCTTGTCCTTTAACAATAATCTCCTTCGTCATGAGATCCTGAAAAAGACAATAATCAGGAAAAAATGAGACACAACAATTTAAAGTCCGGGTAAGCTTGCTCACAGACATTAGATTAAAAGAGAATTGTGATAGACTTAAGACAGATGCTAAAGAAATTAATGGAGTTGGATTAATAGTGCCAGAGCCGAGAACAGAAGATGTAGAACCATCAGCTAAAGTAACATTGGAAGGAGATGTATACGACTAAAAAGTGGAGAAGAGACTAGGATTACCTGTCATATGATCTGTGGCACCAGAATCAATGACTCGTTTTGAGAAAGATGAGAGAAGACATGTATTAGGTTTACCTGTCTCAGAAATGGCAGAAATTGGATGAGATGAATTCTTCAATGCTTCTTAGTACTGAGTAAATTTGGCAAATTCATCTGCAGAAATTGTAAGGGTCTGCCCAGAGGACGAAATGGGTGTAGTAGTAGTAGCTGCAACATGGG
>NW_019236683.1:0-2085 GCF_002742605.1 Olea europaea var. sylvestris
CGATCAACCTGTCAAATTTGAGCCCATTCCGACACAGTCGAGAAAAATGATGAAATTGCCCCTAGCGCGATTTTTATTTCAGACCAAACTGCCAAATTTCAGTCAATTCCGAGACAGTCGAGAAAAATGACGAAATTGCCCCCGGCGCGGTTTTTGTTTTCGATCAACAAGTCAAATTTCAGACAATTCCGACACAGTCGCGAAAAATGACGAAATTACACCCGGCGCAGTTTTTGTTCCCGACAAACCTGTCAAATTTAAGCCCATTCGGACACAGTCATGAAAAATGACGAAATTGCCCACGGCGCGATTTTTATTTCAGATCAAATTACCAAATTTCAGCCAATTCCGACACAGTAGAGAAAAATGACGAAATTACCCCCGGCGCGATTTTTGTTTCCGGTCAACCAATCAAATTTTAGCTAATCCCGACACAGTCGTGAAAAATGACGAAATTACACCCGGCGCTATTTTTGTTCTCGATCAACCTGTCAAATTTGAGCCCATTCCGACACAGTCGAGAAAAATGACGAAATTGCCGCCGGCGCGATTTTTATTTCCGATCAAACTTCCAAATTTCGGCAAATTCCGACACAGTCGAGAAAAACGACGAAATTGCCCACGACGAGATTTTTGTTTCCTATCAACAAGTCAAATTTTAGCCAATTCCGGCACAGTCGCGAAAAATGACGAAATTACATTCGACGCAGTTTTTGTTCCCGACAAACCTGTCAAATTTAAGACCATTCCGACACAGTCGAGAAAAATGACGAAATTGCCGTCGGCACGATTTTTATTTCCTATCAAACAGCCAAATTTCAGCCAATTCCGACACAGTCGAGAAAAATGACGAAATTGCCCCCGGCGCGATTTTTGTTTTACGATCAACCAGTCAAACTTTAGCCAATTCCGACACAGTCGCGAAAAATGACGAAATTACACCCGGCATTATTTTTGTTCCCTATCAACCTGTCAAATTTTAGCCCATTCCACACACAGTCGAGAAAAATGACGAAATTGCCCACGGCGCGATTTTTATTTCCGATCAGACTGCCAAATTTCAGCCAATTCCGACACAATCGAGAAAAATGACGAAATTGCCCCGGGCTCGATTTTTCTTTCCGATCAACCAGTCAAACCTTAGCCAATTCCGACACGGTCGAGAAAAATGACGAAATTGCCCCGGGCTCGATTTTTCTTTCCGATCAACCAGTCAAACCTTAGCCAATTCCGACACGGTCGAGAAAAATGACGAAATTGCCGTCGGCGCGATTTTTATTTCCGATCAAACGGCCAAATTTCTGCAAATTCCGACGCAGTCGAGAAAAATGACGAAATTGCCCTCGGCGCGGTTTTTGTTTCCGATCAACCAGTCAAATTTTAGCCAATTCCGACACAGTCGCGAAAAATGACGAAATTACACCCGGCGCGATTTTTTGTTTCCTATCAACAAGTCAAATTTTAGCCAATTCCGACACAGTCGCGAAAAATGACGAAATTACACCCGGCGCAGTTTTTGTTCCCGACGAACCTGTCAAATTTAAGCCCATTCCGAAACAGTCGAGAAAAATGACGAAATTGCCGCCGGCACGATTTTTATTTCCGGTCAAACTGCCAAATTTTGACCAATTCCGACACAGTCGAGAAAAATGACGAAATTGTTCCCGGCGGGGTTTTTGTTTCTGATCAACCAGTCAAATTTTAGCCAATTCCGACACAGTCGCGAAAAATGACGAAATTACACCGTGCGCAATTTTTGTCCCCGATCAACCTGTCAAATTTGAGCCCATTTCGACACAGTCGAGAAAAATGACGAAATTGCCCCCGGAGGGATTTTTGTTTCCGATCAATCTGTCAAATTTTATCCGATTCCGACACAGTCGCGAGAAATGACGAAATTGCCACGGCGCGATTTTTGTTTCCGACCAACCTGTCAAATTTGAGCCCATTCCGACACAATCGAGAAAATGATGAAATTGCCCCCGGCGCGATTTGTATTTCCGATCAAACTGTCAAATTTCAGCCAATTCCGACACAGTCGAGAAAAATGACGAAATTGCCCCCGACGAGATTTTTGTTTCCGAT
>NW_019236684.1:0-2085 GCF_002742605.1 Olea europaea var. sylvestris
AAGCCACAATAAAAAAAGTATATAATAAGATATACAACAAAAAGTCGACATATGAGTCTAAGATATGACAATAATTATTCTAAATTAAGTTAAGTCAATTGAAAATCTAGTGGATCCTTTAGCTAAACCTCGTAATAGAGATTTAGTAATATCAACTTCGAGTAGGGTGGGATTGAAACTCTTAAACTAGAAGATCCACCAATAACAGCAACCCTATTTGTCATTACTAAAATAGTAATTCGCGACTTCAAAAAGTAACAACAAGTCATTAGATAAGTTGATAGTTTCAACATTATAATCTACACAAGAATCCTATCCTAATTTTATAATATTGGTTGCTACTTAAAGGAGGGTTGAACTTTAAAACTCTTAATCAATACAAGTATATTTAAAAGTAATAAAGATACTGAAAGAACTTCACCTAATTGAAATTTGAGATGGCGCTACTTCAATAGAGAGTTGGAGTTTCTCTTAAAATTTCAACGAATAGGATGAGCAGAAGGCTATACTAGTACTAAACGAGTTTCAAGAACTTGTGAACATGACACTTTTGCGTGTGTTTTCACTAGTATCAACACAAGGAGAATAACTAGTTCAAATTTATCAAGCTACCAATAATTTCGATGATATTTTATGAGAATTACACTGTAGTTAGACTTAAATCAATCCTTATGTATAAGTATTGCTACCTTGAATATGTGTATCATTATATAGTTGAATAAGTGGGGGATTGTTGTGATTTATTGTTCAACTTATAATGACACTTATTGGAATGATAAGACATCCATATGGGTATGTCGAAAGAATACAAAAATACTGAAAGCAAAATGAGAAGAAAAACTGAAGGGGATGAAATTGTGGCCTGGACACTCGCCCGACCTTGATTTGGTTTACCAGAGGCCAAAATTTCTGAGCGATTGCCCCTATCACTTTTTTGACCATTCGGGTTTGAAATTCTAATCCCTTCTAATGCCTTTTCATGAAAAAAATAATAATAATAAAAAATAAATAAATAAAATCCATCTTTTCATGTGTCATTTAGACCTCTTCGTGGTGTTTGAATGATACTTTACGAATAGAAAACACAATCCAACCACCAAATAAAGAAATCATTTCACATTGAAGTTATTCAAAATTTCTATACATGTTCAACCTTCCAGTGCTCTTCAAATTCTAAGAAGAAAACTCAGTATTTAGGTTTGTTCAATCCTTCAAATTGTTTGCCTTGAGTACTTTTGAGCATCTAAATCCCGGAGAGGACAAATTTAATTTGAGAACAGCGATAAGTGTTTCTTACACTACGGTAAGTGTTTGCTACACCACATTGTAACCATACACCATAACCATAATGTGATGTAGCAAGTAAAATTTGTGGTGGCAAATAATTACCTTCTCACAAATTGTATGACACTCTCATTTCCAATTAAACCCATGTTTGACAGCCATTTTTTTTGTAAAAAAATGAGTTTTGAATAATAATCTTTTAGAGAATATATATATATATGTGGTTAAAAAGTAACAAAAAAACTTTGAGTTTACATAAAGAATATTTTATTGTGAGAATGCTAAGTTAGAAAATGAGCATGAAAAAATTAAAAAATAGTTATCAAACAGGGACTAAGTAGGAAATTCAACAAAGAAAAGAAACGAGTACGCAATTGTCCCAACGAGCTTTAGGTTGGGAAAGAAAACACAATTTTCCATTTCAGGAACTTTAGCATATGTTCGGCTAAGCTAAGCACGTGTTTTACACGTTTTAAAAAGTAAATTAAATTATAAATAGATGGATAGAAATGAATTGTGAATAAGAAGATATTACTTGTGAATCTCATTACATATGATCAAAAATAATGTAACAATTTATAAGACAACTATAAACGGATGCCAAATATTTAATCTAACCCATAAATATTTGGGGAAGGCACCCCAAATATTCATATGCTTTCGAAATGAAAGCGTCAATAAGTTCATATTTCCCCACTCACAAAAGAAGGGTCTTGTATAAAAGTATTAAAATCTTTCTTTGGCTCCACTTACTGATATTTGTGTGAATTTCCATTGTTAATCTTCTGCCTAAAGTCAAGT
>NW_019236685.1:0-2085 GCF_002742605.1 Olea europaea var. sylvestris
GCTCATTTTATAGTATGGAAATGTCCAGCTGAGGTTAGGATTTATAATTCTTTTGAAAAGAAATTAGACCCGTAATTTACTTCTGGTTACTTTATTGGGTATCCGAATAGATAAAAGGATATAAGTTCTCTGTCCAAGTCATGGCACTAGAATTGTTAAGTCTATTACTTCTAAATTTCTGGAAAATGATTTTAGTGATAGTGGGAGTTCCACATTGAAAAAAACATTTTTGTTAACCAAATCAAGTTATTGTTTCGGTTCCCGTTATATAGGAAATAGTTGGTTCTCAACAAGTTGAAACATTAATGAAGAACTGAGGGACCAAGAGGAACTTCCAATTCCTCCAACAATGGTCAAATCAGTTTCTGAGCCACAAGTTAGAAGATAACAAAAAGAAAAGAGGTATGCATTGCCTAGTGATTACATTACATATGTATTAGAGGTGATTTTAATATTGGGCATATTATTGATCGTGTTACTTATAATCAAACCTTAACAAATTCTAAGTTAGATAACTAGATAAATGCAAGGGATGATGAAATAAGTTCTATGAAATAGAATAAAGTTTGGGAACTTGTTGAACTCCTTCCAAATGCTAAAATTATAGATAACAAATGGGTTTTCAAAAGCAAATTGGATTCGAAATGGAATGTTGAACAAAAAGGGCAAGATTGGTTGTAAAAGGATTCACTCAGCGAGATGGCATTGATTATAATGAAACCTTCTCACCTGTTCATCCAAAGATTCTTTTTGAATTATCATGACACATGTGGCCCACTATAATTTGGAACTTCATCATATAGATGTTAAGACGACCTTTTTGAATGGAGATCTTTGTAAATAGATTTACATGAGACAACCTGAAGGTTTTATTGTGAAGGAAAAAGAAAACTTAGGATGCAAGTTAAACAAATCCTTATGACATTTATCTCAAAACCAGTGGGAATTTTTTTTTTTTTATAACATTTTACTTGCTAGCACTAATTATGGTTGCTTTATGAGACAAATGAAATGTTATCAGCTAATTTTGAGATGAAAGATCTTAGAGAAGCTTCTTATGTGCTTGGAATTGAAATACATCATGACAGATCAATACATTTATCTCAAAACCAGTGGAATTTTTTATTTTTTATTTTTTGTATGTTGATGACATTTTAATTGCTAGCACTAATTGTGGTTGCTTCATGAGACAAATGAAATGTTATCGGCTAATTTTGAGATGAAAGATCTTAGAAAAGCTTCTTATGTGCTTGGAATTGAAATACATCATGATAGAAATCATGGCTTGTTGAGACTTTCTCAAAAGGCTTATATATAACATGTTCTAGAAATGTTCAATATGTTGTACTGCGCACCAAGTGATGTACCTATCATAAAAAAAGATAAGCTTAAAAAATCTCAATATTCAAGAAATGAGCTAGAAAGGGAATCTATGAATATGATACCATATATTAGTTCTGTGGGGAGTTTGATATAGGCTAAAGTTTATACTAGACTAGATATAGCCTACGCAGTCAGTGTCCTTAGTAGATTTCAGTCGAATCCAAGGCAAGAGCATTGGAAAACAGTTTAGAAAGTTATAAGATCATATGCTTACTTTTTAGCATTCAAATCACCTTTAGGTGGTAGGCTAATCAGATTATGATTTTGCTGGATGTCACGATGATTTGAAATCAGCCTCATGTTATATTTTCATGTTAGCTGGTGGTCCTATATCTTGGAAAAGTATTAAACAAACTCCAGAGGCATTTTTTACTATGAAGCTGGTGGTATGTTATGGGGCTACAGTCCAAGCCATTTGGTCAAGAAATTTCATTTCTGGGTTGAAATTGTTGATTCCATCTCGAGGTCAATCACTATTTGTTGTGACAACAGTGCAACAGTGTTCTTTTCAAGCAATAATAAAATTTCTGGTAGGTCAAAGCATATTAACATCAAATATTTGATCGTTAGAGACAAATTCAAGGATAGGAAGACGAAAATGGAACATATCAATATAGACGTGATGATTGCAAATCCTTTAACTAAGGGACTCACTCCAAAAGTTTCTAAAACAAATATTGCTAATATTGGCATTGTGAAAAC
>NW_019236686.1:0-2085 GCF_002742605.1 Olea europaea var. sylvestris
ACGCTCAATTCTTCGTCCGCCGACTCTCCAAGCATTCTAAGTATACAAGCGCTCATTCTTTCGAAGAATGGCCAGAATCCCTCTTACGTCACGACGAAGTGGTGAGTTCAATCCAAAACGGTTGCTACATTTCCGAAAAGTACTTATGGGCCCAAAACGGACACCGTGTGCAAAAGTTACGCTCAATTCTTCATACGTCGACAATCCAAGCGTTCCAAATATGCAAGTGCTCATTCTTTCGAAAAATGGCCGAAATCCTTCATACGTCATGACGAAGTGGTGAGTTCAATCCAAAACGGTCGCTACATTTCCAAAAAGTACTTAGGGGCCCAAAGCGGACACCGTGTGCAAAAGTTACGCTCAATTCCTCGAACGCCGACAATCCAAGCGTTCCAAATATGCAAGTGCTCATTCTTTCGAAAAATGGCCGAAATCCTTCATACGTCATGACGAAGTGGTGAGTTCAATCCAAAACGGTCGCTACATTTCCAAAAAGTACTTAGGGGCCCAAAGCGGACACCGTGTGCAAAAGTTACGCTCAATTCCTCGAACGCCGACAATCCAAGCGTTCCAAATATGCAAGTGCTCATTCTTTCGAAAAATGACCGAAATCCTTCATACGTCACGACGAAGTGGTGAGTTCAATCCAAAACGGACGCTACATTTCCAAAAAGTTCTTATGGGCCCAAAGCGGACACCGTGTGCAAAAGTTACGCTTAATTCCACGCACGCCGACAATCCAAGCGTTGCAAATATGCAAGTGCTCATTCTTTCAAAAAATGGCCAAAATCCTTCATACGTCATGACGAAGTGGTGAGTTCAATCCAAAACGGTCGCTACATTTCCAAAAAGTACTTATGGGCCCAAAGCGGACACCGTGTGCAAAAGTTACGCTCAATTCTTCGTCCGCCGACTCTCCAAGCATTCTAAGTATACAAGCGCTCATTCTTTCGAAGAATGGCCAAAATCCCTCGTACGTCATGACGAAGTGGTGAGTTCAATCCAAAACGGTCGCTACATTTCCGAAAAGTACTTATGGGCCCAAAACGGACACCGTGTGCAAAAGTTACGCTCAATTCTTCATACGCCGACAATCCAAGCGTTCCAAATATGCAAGTGCTCATTCTTTCGAAAAATGGCCGAAATCCTTCTTACGTCATGACGAAGTGGTGAGTTCAATCCAAAACGGACGCTACATTTCCAAAAAGTTCTTATGGGCCCAAAGCGGACACCGTGTGCAAAAGTTACGCTCAATTCCTCGCACGCCGACAATCCAAGCGTTCCAAATATGCAAGTGCTCATTCTTTCGAAAAATGGCCGAAATCCTTCATACGTCATGACGAAGTGGTGAGTTCAATCCAAAACGGTCGCTACATTTCCAAAAAGTACTTATGGGCCCAAAGCGGACACCGTGTGCAAAAGTTACGCTCAATTCTTCGTCCGCCGACTCTCCAAGCATTCTAAGTATACAAGCGCTCATTCTTTCGAAGAATGGCCAAAATCCCTCGTACGTCACGACGAAGTGGTGAGTTCAATCCAAAACGGTCGCTACATTTCCGAAAAGTACTTATGGGCCCAAAACGGACACCGTGTGCAAAAGTTACGCTCAATTCTTCATACGCCGACAATCCAAGCGTTCCAAATATGCAAGTGCTCATTCTTTCGAAAAATGGCCGAAATCCTTCTTACGTCATGACGAAGTGGTGAGTTCAATCCAAAACGGTCACTACATTTCCAAAAAGTACTTATGGGCCCAAAGCGGACACCGTGTGCAAAAGTTACGATCAATTCTTCGTCCGCCGACTCTCCAAGCATTCTAAGTATACAAGCGCTCATTCTTTCAAAGAAAGGCCAAAATCCCTCGTACGTCATGTCGAAGTGGTGAGTTCAATCCAAAACGGTCGCTACATTTCCAAAAAGTACTTATGGGCCCAAAGCGGACACCGTGTGCAAAACATACGCTCAATTCTTCGTCCGCCAACTCTCCAAGCTTTCTAAGTACACAAGCGCTCATTCTTTCGAAGAATGGCCAAAATCCCTCGTACGTCACGACGAAGTGGTGAGTTCAATCCAAAACGGACGCTA
>NW_019236687.1:0-2085 GCF_002742605.1 Olea europaea var. sylvestris
GCCCCTGGTGCGGTTTTTCTTTGTTAATTTTCTGTCCCGCACTTCTTCAACCTGACATAATTAATAAGGAAATTAATTATTCGAAGGCCCCCAAACGATGGAATTTGACTAAAATCCCGAGATCTCGGGTTTGTGCCCCGAGTCTAATTTTGCGGCTTGTTGCAAATAAACCTGCCAAATTTCGGAACATTCCGACACCGTCGCGACAAATGACAAAATTGCCCCCGGTGCAGTTTTTCTTTGTTAATTTTCTGTCCAACACTTTTTCAATCTGACATAATGAATATGGAAATTAATTATTCGGTGGGCCAAACGAAGGAATTTGTCTAAAATCCCGTGATCCTTGGTCTGTGCCCCGAATCCAATTTCGTAGGTCGTTTCCCATCAACCTGCCAATTTTTAGCCCATTTCGACACCGTCGGGACAAATGACAAAATTGCCCCTGGTGCGGCTTTTCTTTGTTAATTTTCATTCCCGGACTTCTTCAACCTGACATAATTAATACGAAAATTAATTATTTCGAGGCCCAAACGAAGGAATTTGGTTAAAATCCCGTAATCCTGGGTCTGTGCCCCGATTCCAATTTCTCGGGCCGTTTCCAATCAACTTGCCAAATTTCGGCCCATTCCGACACCGTCGGGACAAATGACAAAATATTCCCTGGTCCATTTATTCTTTGTTAATTTTCTGTCCAACACTTTTTCAATCTGACATAATGAATGCAGAAATTAATTATTCGATGGGCCAAATGAAGGAATTTGTCTAAAATCCCGTGATCTTAGGTCTGTGCCCCGAATCCAATGTCGCATGTCGTTTCCAATCAACCTGCCAAATTTTGGCCCATTTCGACACCGTCGCGACAAATGACAAAATTGCCCCTGGTGCGGCTTTTCTTTGTTAATTTTCTTTCCTGCACTTCTTCAACCTGTCATAATTAATACAAAAATTAATTATTCGGAGGCCCAAACGAAGGAATTTGGCTAAAATTTCGTGATCCCGGGCCGGTGCCCCGAGTCCAATTTCTCGGGCCGTTTCCTATCAACCTGCAAAATTTCGGCCCATTCCGACACCGTCGCGACAAATGACAAAATTGCCCCTGGTCCGGTTATTCTTTGTTAACTTTCTGTCTCGCACTTGTTCAACCTGACATAATTAATGCAGGAAATTAATTATTCGGAGGCCCAAACGAAGGAATTTGGCTAAAATTTCGTGATCCCGGGCCGGTGCCCCGAGTCCAATTTCTGGGGCCGTTTCCAATCAGCCTTCAAAATTTCGGCCCATTCCGACACCGTCGCGACAAATGACAAAATTGCCCCTGGTCCGGTTATTCTTTGTTAACTTTCTGTCTCGCACTTGTTCAACCTGACATAATTAATATAGGAAATTAATTATTCGGAGGCCCAAACGAAGGAATTTGGCTGAAATCCCGTGATCCCGGGTCGGTGCCCCGAGTCCAATTTCTCAGGCCGTTTCCAATCAACTAGCCAAATTTCAGTCCATTCTAACACCGTAGCGACAAATTGACAAAATTGCCCCTGGTCCGGTTATTCTTTGTTAATTTTATGTCCCGCACTTCTTCAACCCGACATAATTAATATAGGAATTTAATTATTCATTGGCCCAAACGAAGGAATTTGGCTAAAATCCCGTGATCCCGGGTCTGTGCCCCTAGTCCAATTTCGCGGGCCGTTTCCAATCAACTTACCAAATTTCGGACCATTTTTACACTGTCGCGACAAATGATAAAATTGCCCCGGGTCCGATTTTCGTTTGTTAATTTTCTGTCCAACACTTCTTCAACCTGACATAATTAATACGGAAATTAATTATTCGGCGGCCCAAACGAAGGAATTTGGCTAAATTCTCGTGATCTGGGGTCTGTGCCCCGAGCCCAATTTCGCGGGCCATTTCCAATCAACCTGCCAAATTTCGGCCCATTCCGACACCGTCGCGAAAAAGGACAAAATTGCCCCTGGTGTAGTTTTCCTTTGTTAATTTTCAATTTTTCACTTCTCCAACCTGACACAAACAATGCGGAAATTAATTATTCGGAGGACCAAACGAAGGAATTTGGCTAAAATCCCG
>NW_019236688.1:0-2085 GCF_002742605.1 Olea europaea var. sylvestris
GACGTTTTTTTTTTTTTTTTTGTTTTTTTGTTTTTTAACATGTGGGGTCACCCATTCGCCCCTATATTGAGAGGTTGGTAAGACCCCTGTAGGAAAATGTGCATTTCCAAACTTTTCACTTTCTTTGAGTGAGTTAGGTCGGCGTGGTCCAATCAAAATTCCTATGGTTCTTGCTGTTAGGCACAAACGCAACTAGATTTAGATGATTTTTAAATTATTTACAAATTAAATCCTTTGAAACGATTTGAAAATAAATTTCTAAATCAAATAATTTCATTTTAATTTTTACACCAAAACAACTTAATCTATTTTTTGCAGTTCGATTTGGCTTCAAATCGAGATTATAATGAAATAAAAACAATACATTTCAAACAAGTGAAAAATAAATTATTGATCTCAAATCTCAACATAATACTTAAAATTGAAACCTTAAAACAAACAATACAAGGTTTAATCATTAAATTTAAGCTTGCAAGTAATTATTTTTTAAATAAAATAGTGAAGTATTTCATTATAAAGCATTATTCTTTAAAAAGGCCAATAGAAGCGTACAAGTAATTAAATTTGTTGAAGTATTAATTGAGCTAATGAATAATATATCTTGTGTAAAACAAGTAGAATTTTTTGATTGGGTGAATAACTTGTTTTGTTTCAAGCAGTTTTTAGTTATTGAAACTTAAATCGAATAATTTCTGAACCAACCAAAACCATAATTTCGATTCGGTTTGACGGGTTGACAATTTTCTTATTCACCCTTAATTGGGATGTGCATTGGAAAACTTTTAAGCTAGCTATAAGTAGCTGCGACTTCCATGATTTGCTCGTAAGAGGTCCAATTTTCAATTGTCGAAATTCTTGAAGAATCCTTCTATTAAAAAAATTTTAATAGAAAATAATTGATCCATGTGTATCGGTCTTATATGAGCAAACCCATATCAAACCATGAAAATTAATATGTCAAGCTCAACTCGGCATGTATTAAACATGAGTTGTATCAAATCTAATGGTTTCATATAAATTAAAGAAACACAAATAATATAAGATTCAGTCTGATCTACTTTACAAAGGTTTGAAAGAAATTCAAAAATCTTTATAATTTAAATATCTAATTAACCAATTAAATCAACAAAGCATGAAACCAAGATAAAAATCAATTCTTATCCACGTCATACTTTACCAACAACCCCATACATTCGACCATCTCCAACTTGGACCTTTTCATGGGACATTTAGTGCTATGTTTATATGCTAATTTTAGTTGATACAGTCTTACATGCATAGTCCACTCGACTTATATTATGCTGTATTAAGTCACGATTCTCGTCAATCGACCTAAAATATTTTTAAAAAAATAAGCAACAAAAACAATTAATAACTTACTTTGATTATTGTTAATCTAAAAGCAACGTATTTTTGGTTATGTGACTATTCTCAAGACGAAGAAGAACTACATGGTCGACTTTAAGCATATGTTTGGTTTAGTTAAAAATCAGATTTTTATTAAATTTTGATAAATTTGATGAAGTGTATAGTTAAAAATTTGATAAAACTAACATTATCTATAAAATATGTATACAAATAAGTTTAAAAAATTGAAGAGCTAAATGTATTGACATATTAATGGAGCAGATTATGCTACACGTACATTAGGGTGTCTATAACGATGTTCACCTCATTCATGTAAAGGAAGGCCCACATCGAATAAAATATAAGGGTCTGTTTAATTGCGAAGATGGAATTTGGGTGGAAAGAAAATGAATTCCAGGAAATTGAATTACCGAGAAATTATTTTTTTGGAAATTGTAAATTATTGTGTTTAATTGGTATAATTTTCCACGTGAAAAATGTTGAAATAAAAGTGTTTTTTGGTGTTCGTTTGACTTTGTTTTATATGAAAATTTTCAATTTAAGGGATATACACTTCTATCATTGTTCCTAGAATTTGTTTCTATTGCCAACTAAAAAAAAAAAAGGAAAAAAAAAAGATCAAAAAATTATCTATATTTTGGTGTTAGTTTGACTTTATTTTACATGAAAATTGTCAATTTAAGGGATATTCTCTTTTACAATTGTTCATAGAATTTG
>NW_019236689.1:0-2084 GCF_002742605.1 Olea europaea var. sylvestris
TTTTTACAAATAGGAATTCTCATCTTTTGTTTCATGTAATTTCACTGCAAAACATAATATTATACTGTATATTTTAAATAAAATTTTAGTGCATGCACCGATGGCAGAGAACATATGAAGATGTCTGATTGCTCAAAATTTATATTTGCTACAATTTAAGCAAGTCAGTTTTCCTAATATATTATTAACTGTCTTGTTTTTCATTTCTTCTTGAGTGGGCCCTGACTATAGAGGAGTTTATCAATTAAAGATGTCTGTATTGCTTCATTTTAATATTCAAAATCTGTCTTTATGATTAGAACTGCAGATTAACGTCCAACTTTCTTCATAGTTATACTATTTTTGAAGTTCTAGATTGTGTTAAATTGTTGACATTCAATGTTGTTTGCACTTCAAGAGGAAATGATCAGAGGTTTAACGAGATTGAGCTGGGAACGTATTGATGTCAACTTCAGTGGAAGTGTGCAAAGATTTCTTGCACATAATACTATTCAGGTATGTAGCTATTGTAACATGAGATCCATAATGCATAGTTAGTTTCTATGCCTCTACCATTATATCCTGAGTAGATTGTGTGATTTGAATCGTCTAAAACAAGACTTTAAACTCGTTTAGGTGTAAGTTATGTGAATTTAGAAAATATTGTAATTGACTTCCTACATCAGAAAGCGTCCTTATGCATAGCACGACATGAGATTTACGACAAATTTGGACGAAATATCCCTTTGAGATTCTTCGGCAACATTTGAAATTGCACTTAGCGACCTCAGCGGATCTTAATCAGTTAAGACTGTTGCTGCATTTCTTTCTTCAAAACTCAATTTCCAGCATTATTTGGCTTAATGCCTGTTCAAAAGTTCATCAGCTAGCTAGTAGTTTTTCCTTTGGTTTCAACGTGGCATTTTGTTTCCTTATGTGTCCAGGTGAAAACGTACTGCATAAATTCTGCCGGAGCCGATGTAATACAGCATATGATCGACAATTTTGTATTATAGAAAAGTGTACACCGACGCAAACCCGCTTTATTTTTTGATGTAATTATCTGAACCAGAAAGAAATTTAGTAAGGATAATTTTCTGTTGTGTAACTTATACATTGAGTCACAAAAGTATTGAGAAAGAGTTAATTCTGTGCTGCTACTGCTACTTATCTTTACCTTCATTGGTTGCTTTTGCCAATTTACTGATGCATCTGAAATTGCAATAAGAAATTCTTTGTTTAATTGAGTCATTACTCGGACTACTTGGTATATGAATATTAGGAAGATACTATATGTACCAAATTATTTACTAAATGGATGACCGAATTGACAAGTGACGCCCCCTATGTCGCGTCCTTATTGGAGTGAACAGGCACCCCTCCAATAGGGAGCGCCACTTGTCAATTCGATTAAAAATTAGATAAGACATTTGGTACAAGTAGATTAATTCATGAATATTAAGGGGCGTGAAAATGAGCGGATTGGCTCAAACTAGCATGGTTGCAAGCTGTTTTTGTAATTTTTGTGTGTAAATTTTAATATTATTTAAAGTTAAACCATTTTTGATTGAATATTCTCGTTGACTTGGTTGTAAGTTGTGCTAATAAACTGTTTCTGAATTATTAAAATTAAATTAAATTAAATTAAACAAAAAAAGTTGAAAATTGTTCGCAATGGTCATGGACTATGCCAATTTCAAAGAGATCGTAGAGACAGAAACTTGAAGTAGAGGATGGATCGGTGATGATCATTAATATAAATAGCATTGTTCTTTTTTAATGATCATCAATAGTAAAGTGTGAACTTATTGTTATTTTTTCATATAAATTGCTGATCATTAGTAGTATTTTCCCTTATAAATGTGTCCTTTGTACTCATTGCTAATAAACGGAGTTGAATGAATTCTCCATCATAATATGCAGGGGCGGATCCAAGAGGATCCCATAGGTCACTTGACCCTCTAGTTTTTGAAAAATAAAAAAAAAAAAGATATTGTTTGGGCTCACTATAGAATATCAGACAAAGTTGAAATATTACATTTTTAATATCATTTTGAAACACTCACGACCTAGTATTTCACGTCGTTAATGGTGTACGAAATGAC
>NW_019236690.1:0-2084 GCF_002742605.1 Olea europaea var. sylvestris
TTTTTTTTGAAGTATTTTCTATCGAATAATTATTTATAATAGGAAGTTCATAAAATTATTGGTGCAAAGATGAAAGAAGAAAAAGGGTCTTTCGGCATCCAGTAAAAAAAAAATAAAAAATTAAACTTATATCACGTGAACTATAAAAGAGATCATTTACCGCCAAAAACCTAACTAATAAAAATAACTATTCCCTCCAGATAGATTTCGGCAAAGCCAAATCATGAAGTCAATTCACAAAGAACACGAAATGAACATGCTTTTGAAAATTGAACTCTGTTCATACATTTCAATGCCCCCCCCATTCTGTTCGATTGCTTCTTGAGAAACTTAATTTCCATCAAGGAATTGCGTCAATATAATGTAACTCAAATTATGCAGATAGTTTCTAGTTTTCCTTATTCAACGAAAGAGTATGCACAAAGTCGACTGCAAGTGTTTAGAGTCAAGTCAATACCCATAGCCAGACAAATCCACGAGGTACCAGCTATCATTGATGTGAAAATGGTTGATGCATTGTGTCTTCCCTGAATATAGAAACACCAAAAACCTTTATTTTCTTAAATAAATTCATTTGCATGGACAAAAATGCATCAACCAAAAAAACATATTTCCTATGTTCTTGAGATACTTTTCACATTTATTATTTAAGTAAACAGAACTTCATATATTTACTTAAAAGAAAAATATAGCATTTGAATTGTACTAAGGGCTGTTTGATGTAGATTTTTTGAGAATAGATTATGTGAAAAGTGATTTTTTTAGAGAATCAATGGTCAAAAGTAAGAGAAAGTTATGAGTCCACGTGCACAATTATTGTATTGGAGAATGTGTGGTAGAAGATAAGTATTAAGGAACATGGTTGGACTAAATGTAAATAAAACAGTCATGGATATTACAAGATAGTGAAATTTCAGTCACGAGGCATAATTTCTTTTTTTTGTTATATATTCATACTCAATTTATCAGCACTAATCATCCTGACTAATCCATTTATAAATCATAAGTCGAAAAATCACCAATGTGCAACAAAAAAACTTATTGTTCTTCTCAATCCCTGTTATATCAACCCTTCCATCCTAAATATTAACAATAATGCTACCTCCATTCTTAGCAAAGATATAATTCCAAGTTGCTACAACCATTCTTTTGTATAAACTTTTCGTAGTTGTTCAATATATATTTCTTAAAGCACAATAAACCAAATGAAAAAGAGGAAAAAAAAAAAAAATCCTTCTGTCTCCAACTTCCACTGCCCAATCCCCAAAAAATGAAACAAAACTCTTCTTATCCCTCTCAATTTCAAAACTCAAAAAATGATAGCCAATTTCTTGTAATTAGCCAGAGTTCCCCATACCTTCACACTATTACAACTAAGATTCCACCTTTTCACCATATTTTACTGAAAAAATAAAATAATATGTCCAACAATAAATTAGAGTTCTTTAACCCTCTTATTTTAGCTAGGCTTTTCAAATATGGGGAGTGGGGAGGGATAAGGGCCATCCCTATCCACATCCTCAACCCCCTTAAAGGTTCGAAAAGATCTTGTAGTTCTCTGGTATGAGTTTTCAACTAGAAGTAAAAACTATGCAAATAGATGACACACCCTATAACCAAAATGCATGCTAAACATCTGAGTCGTTATGATCTTGAACTTTTGGACGTGTAATAATTTGGTCATTCGAAATCCAAGAAACCAATCACAGGCTTTAAGGACTTTTTGCCCTTTTTTCTTTATCTCTTTTCTTTCTATTTTCAACTGAAGTAGCAGACAGTAACTCAAGCTAGAAGACAAGCTTATAAAACATATCCACGAGAACTAATAGGTCTACCGCCCTGAGGCAATGTTAAAGAAATGCATTTATCAATAAATTATGTCACCATATTAACATCTTGGAAAACAGTACACTTATCCAAATAACTAATTTCTTTCCCCCAAATCCCACCTCTCTGTCTATTTCTTGAATCATGAAAGTAGCTAATTAGCTCATGTTAATCCAAGTAATCAATAAAAGCACGAGTAATATCTACAATTTAAGCTTTATTACGGTATCGCCCCAACTCCCACCAAAAAAAAAAAA
>NW_019236690.1:20834-22476 GCF_002742605.1 Olea europaea var. sylvestris
AGGATCACTGCAAGGTCCTCATCTTCAAATTTTTTGTCATTATGGGAAAGGCTTTTAACCAAAATGTTAAAGTTACTCAAATTTGTTTCCAAGTCTTTTCCAACATCCATTCTGAAGCTAAACAGTTTCTCTAAGAGGTAAATTTTATTTGGCAACGTCTTAGTTAGAAACAAAATATCTAATGCAGTCCATAATTCTCTAGCGATTTTGTGTTCTTCAACTTGTCTTACAATGTTATCTGATAAGTGCAATATAATAGAACTATATGCAATTTCATTCATATCTAGAATTTCATTAGGCTTAGCTTTCAATTCATCAGAAAATTTTTCAGGATTTTCGAGGGCTTTAGCAACCCTTTGTTGGACCAATATGACCCTCATTTTCTGCTTCCAAACAAAGTAATCCCCCTTTCCATCGAATTGAGACAATTCGACCTTCGAACCTATTGCAGGTTCTGTAAAAGGATGGCTACTACTTGCGAACATAAATGATTTTTAATATATCAGATCACTTAAGTTGCAGAAAAAATTTTGAAAAATGTTTTGCAGATAAATTCAGATAAACAGATGACAGAATGAAAAAAACATAGTTATATGGCATGCACAAATTGAATAACAGCAGGATTAATTTCAGATTTCTAACAGTTGGTACCAAACAATCAGATTACAGAAAATTGAAATATCCTAATACTTGTTTTTATTCCAATTAAACAATTTATTCAATTCTTGAACAAATTCAAACCACAGTAATATTCACATATTTACATATGATTCAAGAACACATGCAAATAAAGTACTATGAACTAAATTGGAATAATCTCACCAAATACTGTGTATAACAGTATTAAATCCACTCCAGAGATTTACTACAGAGTTCGAATCCAAAACCCTAGCTTCAAGAACTTTTGTTCAAATTTCTTATTGGACTGCACAGATCAATTAAACACATCAATATAACAAAAAATTACACTGTATTTACAGATTCCTTACCCACGCCTTACTAGGCTCTGATACTAGTTTCGTTGGGATTTTTCACCCAATGTGCGATTTCAATCACCAATACGCAGCAACAGCAGGAATAAAAAATCATGCAGAAAATTAAAGAATGCACAAATTATTCACCCAGTTCGGCCAAGCCTAATCTAGGGGGCTCAGAGGCAAAACAACCCAAGCCCATCATTATGCAAAGAACCTCCCAAGAGAGAACACGAGATCGTTTTACAAGAATTAGATTTACACCAAGAAAAATCAGATCATTGGCTTTACAAATAGCCTCACAATATTAGCCCTAATCGACCCTGACCTAGACTCTAATGTAGTATCAATTTACAGTCTAAAAATTTGACCAAACAGACCAAAGAACCCACTGCCCAAAAACATAAAACTCCGGCCAGCCACCAGTAAAATAACCACCAGATCACTGGCTCAGAACACTGGCCTTACTATTGAAAATATGGCCGAAAAGTATATATAATCAGATCTGAAATTTCGTCCACCAAAGAGAAGAAAAACGCCATAGAGAGAGAAGAGAGAAGTCTGCCATTTTGGAAGAAAAATGAAGAGAAAGTGAAAGTCATTTTTTTGCTTCTCTCTCCTGCCGTCCATATCAATTAAATGAGAGAAAATTTTTAGGCTAATCTCAA
>NW_019236691.1:0-2084 GCF_002742605.1 Olea europaea var. sylvestris
AATTTCTAAAACACTTAGAGGGAATTTGATTATAAGCATGAAATTTGCATGAAAAAAATAAATTCTCGGTAATTCAATTGTATAGAACTTATTTGCATGAAAATTATTAATTAAATGTATTTGATTGATTTAATTTTCAATCTAAAAAATATTATACTTGTTCACTTTTTATTGATGGGTAGATGAGAGAGTGTGGATAAATAAGAGAGTTAATTCCCTAAAAAATAAAATTATACTCCTCCTAAAGAAAATATTTTCCTTGATTTTGAGAAAAATATAACCACATGACCAAAAGTATAAAAATGTTTTCCATAGGAAAAATGGCAATCAAACAGCACAAACGTATGAATTTGAGTAGAAAAAAAAACATTTTTCATAGAAAATATTTGCAATCAAACGTACCGTTATATGTTTATCAATCTTTCATAATTATTCGATTATTATTGGTACACGATTTATGAAACCCTTATTTTTTCCCAACAAAAATTACATATTATTATTTTTGATTATGTTGGTTGTTATTTAAACTATTTTTTAATTTTCTTTATTATGTTGGTTGTGTTAGATTTTGTGCCCCAAATTTGGGAGATTTTTTGAAAAATATTATTTTTTATTTTCACACGATTTTTGTTGAAAAATATTGTTTCCTTATTTTCACGTCATTTTATTGAAAAAATAATATTTTCTTAATTTCACATTATTTTCATCTTTATGGTATGATATATACTTATAAATAGTGGCCTCTTCTTTCAATTTTGTTTAAGCTAAAATTGTTATACTGTAATTTTCTCTCCATATTGTTATAATAGAACATTGTTTCCTTCTGCTTAACTCTTGTTTATTTCTTTACTTTTAACCTTGTTTCGTTGTTGTGATTTTCATTACTTCATATTGCTCCATTAAATTTCAGTTCTTACAACCCTTTGTGATCAACAAGTGATATCAAAGCAATTTTGGTAATTTGTTCGTTCTCAACAAGTAGTATTAGAGTTTGGTTCTTTGTGGATTGTTTGAGGTTTTTTAGAAATGGCTGTCATGAAGTATGACATTTTATTGTTGGATCACAATACAAGGTTTTCTCTGTGGCAAGTAAAGATGAGGACTATTTTGGCACAGTTGGATTTAGACGATGCATTGCTGGGTTTTGACAATATGCCAGCTAATGGACAACGGAGGAGAAACAACAAAAGAATAGAAATACTTTATCGTAGATTCATCTTCATTTATCCAATAATATTTTGCAGTGGTTGAAATTGGAGTAGTTGTGCATTACTAAAAGTTCACTAGCAAACTAGCTCTAAAGCAAAAACGGTATTCCCATCACATGGCGGAAGGAGGATAACTGGAAGATCACCTTGCTGTGTTCAAGGAAATTGTCATAGATTTAGAGACATTGGAGGTTAAATTGAAGAGGAGGATCTGGCCTTGATCTTGTTGTGTTTGCTGCCCGCCTCTAATTCGTCATTTCAAGACACGATCTTGTACAGTCATGATACGCTGGCCATGAAGATGTTTACGATACTCTATTCTCAAAGGAGAAGATGAAGCATCCTGTTGGAGCTATATCGATGGAGGGGCAAATCGAAAGTCAACTTCAGCAATTTGTATTGCTTCTACTATAGAAGGAGAGGGCACGTTAAGAAGGATTGTAAAAAGATATAGACAAAAGGTAATTTAGCTGCAAATGATATGGGGCAATCATTCAATTCGGACGAGACTAATGTTACCGAGGATTTTTCTAATGGCAGTGATGTGATGTTGACCGTAGTATCTGACGTGTCGTCTACACTGGATAAGGAGTAGATTCTTGATTCGGTATGTTCACATCATATGTGTTCCAATTGAAATTTATTTCAAACATATGAGGCTGTTAAGTACGGTGGAATTGCATGGAAAGCAACAGTCTTGCCATATTGCTAAAATTGATCGAGTCAGATTGAGGTTGCAGGATGGAACGATCAGAACAATTGATCAGGTTCGATATATTTCAGACCTGAAGAGGAATCTCGTCTCCCTGAGTACCCTGGATTAAAAAAAGTATAAATTATCTGGTGAAGGTAGATGTGGAGTTTTGAAGGTCCGAA
>NW_019236692.1:0-2084 GCF_002742605.1 Olea europaea var. sylvestris
ATCGCACCGGGGGCAATTTCGTCATTTTTCGCGACTGTGTCGAAATGGGCTAAAATTTGACTGTTTGATCGGAAACAAAAAGCTCGCCAGGGGCAATTTCGCCATTTTTCCCGACTGTGTTGGAATGGTCTAAAATTTGACAGGTTGATTGGAAACAAAAATCGCGCCGGGGGCAATTTCGTCATTTTTCGCGACTGTGTCGGAATGGGCTCAAATTTGACAGGTTGATCGGGAACAAAAACCGCGCCGTGTGTAATTTCGTCATTTTTCGCGACTGGGTCGGAATGGGCTCAAATTTGACAGGTTGATCGGGAACAAAAACCGCGCCGTGTGTAATTTCGTCATTTTTCGCGACTGGGTCGGAATGGGCTCAAATTTGACAGGTTGATCGGGAACAAAAACCGCGCCGTGTGTAATTTCGTCATTTTTCGCGACTGTGTCGGAATGGGCTAAAATTTGACAGGTTTATTGGGGCAAAAATCGCGCCGGGGGTAATTTCGTCATTTTTCGTGACTATGTCGGAATGGGCTAAAATTTGACAGGTTGATCGGAAACAAAAATCGCGCCAGGGGCAATTTCGTCGTTTTTCGCGACTCAATCGGAATGGGCTCCAATTTGACGGGTTGATCTGGAACAAAAACCGCGCCGTGGTTAATTTGTCATTTTTCGCAACTGTGTCGGAATTGGCTTAAATTTGATTGGTTGATCGGAAACAAAAATCGCGCCGGGGCAATTTTGTCATTTTTTGCGAAGATGTCGGAATGGGTTCAAATTTGAAAGGTTGATCGGAAATAAAAAATCGCGCCGGCGGCAATTTCAACATTTTTCGCGACTATGTCGGAATGGGCTAAAATTTAACTGGTTGATCGGAAACAAAAATCGCGCTGGGGGAAATTTCGTCATTTTTCGCGACGGTGATGGAATGGTCTCGAATTTGACTGGTTGATCGGAAGCAAAAATCGCGCCCGGGCAATTTCGTCAGTTTTCACGACTGTGTCGGAATGGTCTGAAATTTGGCAAATTGATCGGAAATAAAAATCGTGCCGGGACAATTTCATCATTTTTCGCGACTGTGTCAGAATGGGCTAAAATTTGACTGGTTGATCGGCAACAAAAACCACGCCAGGGGCAATTTCGTCATTTTTCGCGACTGTGTCGGAATGGGCTAAAATTTGACAGGTTGATCGGAAACAAAAATCGCGTCGGGGGAAATTTCGTAATTTTTCGCGACGGTGACGGAATGGGCTCAAATTTGACTGGTTGATCGGAAACAACAATCGCGCCGGGGGCAATTTCGTCATTTTTCGCGACGGCGTCGGAATGGGCTAAAACTCGGCAGGTTGATCGGAAACAAAAATCGCGCCGGGGAGATTTCGTCATTTTTTTCGACTGTGTCGGAATTGGCTAAAATTTGACAGGTTGATCGGAAACAAAAATCGCGCTGGGGGAAATTTCGTAATTTTTCGCGACGGTGACGGAATGGGCTCAAATTTGACTGGTTGATCGGAAACAAAAATCGCGCCGGGGAGATTTCGTCAGTTTTCACGACTGTGTCGGAATAGTCTGAAATTTGGCAAATTGATCGGAAATAAAAATCGTGCCGGTGGCAATTTCGTTATTTTTCGCGACTGTGTCGGAATGGGCTAAAATTTGACTGGTTGATCGGAAACAAAAACCACGCCAGGGGCAATTTCGTCATTTTTCGTGACTGTGTCGGAATGGGCTAAAATTTGACAGGTTGATCGGAAACAAAAATCGCGCCGGGGGCAATTTCGTCATTTTTCGCGACTGTGTCGGAATGGGCTCAAATTTGACAGGTTGATCGGAAATAAAAATTGCGCCGGGGGCAATTTCTTCATTTTTCGCGACGATGTCGGAATGTTTTAAAATTTGACTGGTTGATCGGAAACAAAAACTGTGCCAGGGGCAATTTTGTCATTTTTCGTGACGATGTCGAAATGGGCTAAAATTTGACTGGTTGATCGGAAACAAAAATCGCATCGGGGGCAATTTCGGCATTTTTCGCGACTGTGTCGGAATGGGCTAAAATTTGACTAGTTGATCGGAAACAAAAATCGCGCCTG
>NW_019236693.1:0-2084 GCF_002742605.1 Olea europaea var. sylvestris
TGAGAAACGTATTGATATTCATTGAACCACCTCTCACGCTCTTCCTCGCATCCAGTACTAACTTGTTTCTGCAGCCTGCATATTTTTGAGTGACCTTATTACTTTTTTTCAGAATCATCATATTTGCCTGATTATGTAATGCCATCTAATGAATATTTGTAGGATGCTATGGTGGTATGCCGCCTTCGAAAGAACAGTGAGTTCAATATAAATGATAATCCGGGAAGAGATTCTCTCGTTCAAAGTGATTTGTCTCCAGTAGACAATAGCACTACAGCTTTATCTGGAGTTGAACAATCGGGCATGGTTGAAGGGACCAAGACCGGTGACAACTTTTTAAAGGAGGGTAGTAGCAGTTATAACTCTCAGTCTGTAGAACAGATCGACTTTGGCTCTGAATCTGATGAGAAAGTAACGGAGTTCGATCAGCACAACTTTTCCAGCAACGAGAAGGTTTGTGGGGGCATATGTCATAATTTACATTTTCATCTCTGTTGGTAACTGCTTTATATCTGAATATCTACCTACATTAAAAATTGCCTGCTAAATATCAACTTTTAGCTGATTCCTATTGCTTGTCCTGCCCGGGCTCTAATCTGTCAATTTTTGTTTCAGGGCTGTGTTGAAGAAGAGGATTGTTATGCTGATATAATGAAAGACGATATAATAATGCTAGATGATTCTTCATTAAATGCTACTGCAGGTCTCTCTTCAGCTGTGTCTGCAAAACCCGAGCTTGACATGAGATCTGAACATCCGACTCAGGCTACTGTAACCACTACACATCCTTTCCAGGGAACAGCAAATCGACGACTCAGACTAAGGTGGCCAAAACCAGAACATCATCGAGTAGATTTCTTTGAAGCATCTAATAATGAAAAGGAGTACACTGGTGAGAATGTAGCTCACCGGCAGTCAGCACGTAGCCATTTTCCAATGACTAGAGTTAGGCCTTTGTCCTTAACCCTGTTTCTGGTTATATTAGTTTTTCTGGGGCTACTTCTGTTCTTTACTGGAAATTATTAGCAAATCGAGATGGTTAGTTATGGCTCCGGGTTTAAAAGATATACTAATTAACTGGTATGGTTTTCTTCCCGCGATCTTGAGGTAACGCTTAAATATAAGTTTTATCTCTGGTATGGTTTTCTTCCCGCGATCTTGAGGTAACGCTTAAATATAAGTTTTATCTAGTTTAAGCATGTAAGAGAGAGATCAGAATGTATACTGGAATGTAATGGTCTAATGGAGATATGCACAGTTTTATAATTTATAAATGTTTGCTTGAAATGGGCATGTAAGAGAGAGATCAGAATGTATACTGTAATGTAATGGAGATATGCACAGTTTTATAATTTATAAATGTTTGCTTGAAATGGATTCTGAACACATTTTATAGGTATAGACAATTTTTATTGGGACAGTGCAATATTCTTTTCCTCTTGCAGTTCTTGTCTCCCCTTCTTTTTTTTTTTTTTTATGTGGCAAATATGGTTTTAAGTTTATGTTGGTAAGCCTTCCTGAAGCCAAAGGGTGAAAAATTGTCGAAATATGTATGTTCTGTCAGCGTATGAATTGTTTTGATAGAAAATTTGATCCAAGATTTCATGTGCTACAGAATGTCGAAGTCACAATGTACCTCTTACTACAAGTTGTTAGCAAACAAGAAGTTCATTCATTCATATTATCTTCGACAGAACTTTCACTTTTTAAGCTGGATTTGTTCTCTCACAAAATAGGTACATAATTTTCATAAATGAACGGTGCTCAAATTTTGTTGCAATATCAAAATTTGGATAGAGAAAATGAAATATAAATATGAGTTTTGCTACATATACGTCGGGTTGATATTTCGATGTACACTCCACTCACATGAGGAATTCCAAATTTTTTTTATTGTCGTGGGGCTCATACCTTCATGTGAGGGGAGTGTATATCGGAGTGTCAAGTTTGGTGTACAAATGGCATTTTCCCATAAATATTCGGGCCTCTTTTTATTCCCAAATAGATCGAAAGGATTACACTTTACAATACATTTGTAAAATATTTGACTTATGACTAACCTGAACTATCTTTAGTCTTCTTAA
>NW_019236694.1:0-171 GCF_002742605.1 Olea europaea var. sylvestris
AGTTTTCATGAAATCAAAAACCACTTTTCATTGGCTCCATTCGAATCAAATTAGGCTGGCAATTCGCCGAAATTGATCAAAACCGAATTTATCATGAAATCAAAAACCACTATTCATTGGCTCGATTCCAATCGAATTTGGCTAGTAATTCGCCAAAAATGAACAAACCCG
>NW_019236694.1:734-2084 GCF_002742605.1 Olea europaea var. sylvestris
ATCACTTTTCATTGGCTCGATTCCAATCGAATTAGACTAGCAATTAGCCGAAAACGAACAAATCCGAAGTGATTTTTGATTGGCTCAAATCCAATCGAATTAGACTAGCAATTTGCCGAAAATGATCAAACCCGAAGTTATCATGAAATCAAAAACCACTTTTCATTGGCTCGATTCCAATCGAATTAGACTAGCAATTAGCCGAAAATGAACAAGCCCGAAGTTATCATGAAATCGAAAACCACATTTCATTGTCTAGGTTCCAATCGAATTAGACTTGCAATTCGTCGAAAATGATCAAACCCGAAGTTATCATGAAATCAAAAGCCACTTTTCATTGGCTCGATTCCAATCAAATTAGACTAGCAATTAGCCGAAAACGAACAAATCCAAAGTTTTCATGAAATCAAAAACCACTTTTCATTGGCTCCATTCGAATCGAATTAGACAGGCAATTCGCCGAAATTGATCAAAATCGAAGTTATCATGAAATCAAAAACCACTATTCATTGGCTCGATTCCAATCGAATTTGTCTAGTAATTCGCCAAAAATGAACAAACCTGATGTCATCATGAAATCAAAAACCACTTTTCATTAGCTCGATTCCGATCGAATTAGACTAGCAATTTGCAAAGACGAACAAACCCGACGTTATCATGAAATCGAAAACCACTTTTCGTTGGCTCGATTCTAATCGAACAAGACTAGCAATTATCCAAAAATGAACAAACCCGAAGTTATCATAAAATCAAAGCAACTTTTCATTGGCTCGATTCCAATCGAATTAGACTAGCAATTTACCGAAAATGATCAAACCCGAAGTTTTCATGAAATCAAAAACCACTTTTCATTGGTTCAAATCCAATCGAATTAGACTAGCAGTTTGCCGAAAATGATCAAACCCGAAGTTATCATGAAATCAAAAACCACTTTTCATTGGCTCGATTCCAATCGAATTAGACTTGCAATTAGCCGAAAACGAACAAGCCCGAAGTTATCATGAAATCGAAAACCACATTTCATTGTCTAGGTTCCAATCGAATTAGACTTGCAATTCGTCGAAAATGATCAAACCCGAAGTTATCATGAAATCAAAAACCACTTTTCATTGGCTCGATTCCAATCGAATTAGACTAGCAATTAGCCGAAAACGAACAAATCCGAAGTTATCATGAAATCAAAATACACTTTTCATTGGCTCAAATCCAATCGAATTAGACTAGCAATTTGCCGAAAATGATCAAACCCAAAGTTATCATGAAATCAAAAAACCACTTTTCTTTGGCTCGATTCCAATCGAATTAGACTAGCAATTAGCCGAAAACGAACAAGCCCGAAGTTATCATGAA
>NW_019236695.1:0-2084 GCF_002742605.1 Olea europaea var. sylvestris
GACTGAAAAATAACAAAGAAAAGTAGCACCAGGGGCAATTTTGTCATTTCTCGCGACGGTGTTGGAATGGGCCAAAATTTGGCAGGTTGATTAAAAACAGCCTGCGAAATTGGACACGAGGCATAGATCCGGGATCACGGGATTTTAGCCAAATTCCTTCGTTTGGGCCTCCGAATAATTAATTTCCTTATTAACTATGACAGGTTGAAGAACTGTTGGACAGAAAATTACCAAAGCAAAACCGCACCCCACGAAATTGGACTTGGGGCACAGACCCGGGATCACGGGATTTTAGCCAAACTCCTTCGTTTGGGCCTCGAAATAATTAATTTACGCATTAATTATGTCAGGTTGAAGAAGTGCTGGACAGAAAATTATCAAAGAAAAACTGCACCAGGGGCAATTTGGTCATTTGTCGCGACGGTGTCGGAATCGGCCGAAATTTGGCAGGTTGATTGGAAACGGCACGCGAAATTGGACTCGGGGTACAGACCCGGGATCACGGGATTTTAGCCAAATTCCTTCGTCTTGGCTTCCAAATTATTAATTTCCTTATTAATTATGTCAGGTTGAAGAAGTGTTGGATAGAAAATTAACAAATCAAAACCGCACCAGGGGCAATTTTGTCATTTTTCGCGACTGTCTCGGAATTGGCCGAAATTTGGCAAGTTGATTGGAAACAGCCTACAAAATTGGGCTCGGGGCACGGACCCGGGATCACGGGATTTTAGTCAAATTCCTTCCTTTTAGGCCTCCAAATAATTAATTTCCTTATTAATTATGTCAGGTTAAAGAAGTGCTGGATCGAAAATAAACAATGAAAAGCCGTACCAGGGGCAATTTTGTGGTGTTCGCAACAGTGTTGGAAATGGGCCGAAATTTGGCATGTTGATCGAAAACGGCATGCGAAATTGGACTCGAGGCATAGACCTGGGGTCATGGAATTTTAGCCAAATTCATTCGTTTAGGCCTCCAAATAAT
The DNA here is from genome assembly GCF_002742605.1 of Olea europaea var. sylvestris. Taxonomy (NCBI): domain Eukaryota; kingdom Viridiplantae; phylum Streptophyta; class Magnoliopsida; order Lamiales; family Oleaceae; genus Olea; species Olea europaea. Next base: position 982 of record NW_019236695.1, read on the forward strand.
TAATTTCCTTAGTATTTATGTCAGATTGAAGAAGTGTTGGACAGAAAATTAACAAAGCAAAACTGCACCAGAGGCAATTTTGTCATTTTTCGCTACGGTGTTGAATTGGGCCGAAATTCGGCAGGTTGATTGGAAACGGCCCACGAAATTGAACTTGAGGCACAGACCCGGGATCACGGGATTTTAGTCAAATTCCTTCGCTTGGGCTATCGAATAATTAATTTTCGTATTAATTATGTCAAGTTGAAGAAGTGATGGACAAAAAACTAACAAACCAAAACCGCACCAGGGGTAATTTTGTCATTTTTCACGACAGTGTCAGAATGGGCCGAAATTTGGCTGTTGACTGAAACAGCATGTGAAATTGGACTCGGGGTACAGACCCGGGATCACAGGATTTTATCCAAATTCCTTCGTTTGGGCCTCCGAATAATTAATTCCCTTATTAATTGTGTCAGGTTGAAGAAGTGTTGGACAGAAAATTAACAAAGCAAAATCACACCAGGGGCAATTTTGTCATTATCACGAAGGTGTCGAAATGGACCGAAATTTGGCCGGTTGATTGGAAAAGGTGCATGAAATTGGACTCGGGGCACAGACCCAGGATCACGGGATTTTAGCTAAATTTCTTCGTATGGGCCTCCGAATAATTAATTTCCTTGTTAATTATGTCAGGTTGAAGAAGTGCTGGACAGAAAATTAACTAAGCAAAATCGCACGAGGGGCAGTTTTGTCATTTTTCGCGACGATGTCGGAATGGGCTGAAATTTGGCAGGTTGAGTGGAAACGGCCCGCGAAATTGGACTCAGGGCACAGACCTGAGATCACGAGATTCTAGCCAAAGTCCTTCGTTTAGGCCTCCGAATAATTAATTTTCGTATTAATTATGTTAGCTTGAAGAAATGTTGGACAGAAAATTAACAAAGGGAAACCGCACCTGGGGCAATTTTTTCATTTTTCACGACGGTGTCGGAATGAGCCCAAATTTGGTAGGTTGATGGGAAATGGCCCGCGAAATTAGACTCGGGGCACAGACCCGGGATCACGGAATTTTAGCCAAATTCCTTCGTTTGGGCCTCCGAATAATTAATTTCCTTTTTAAT
>NW_019236696.1:0-2084 GCF_002742605.1 Olea europaea var. sylvestris
AAAATGACGAAATTACCCCCGGCGCGGTTTTTGTTCCCGATCAACCTGTCAAATTTGATCCACTTCCGACGCAGTCGCGAAAATGAAGTAATTGCCCCCGACGCAGTTTTTCTTTCCGGTCAACTTGTCAAATTTTCGCTAATTCCGACACAGTCGAGAAAAATGACGAAATTGCCTCCGGCGAGGTCTTTATTTCCGATAAACCGGTCAAATTTTAGCCACCTCCGACACAGTCGCGAAAAATGACGAAATTGCCCCAGGCGCGTTTTTTGTTTCCGATCAGCCTGTCAAATTTTGGCCAATTCCAACACAGTCGGGAAAAATGACGAAATTGCCCCCGCCGTGGTTTTTGTTCCCGATCATTCTGTCAAATTTTAGCCAATTCCGACACAGTCGCGAAAAATGACGAAATTGCCGCCGCCGCGATTTTTATTTCCGATGAAACTGCCAAATTTCAGCCAATTCCGACACAATCGAGAAAAATGACGAAATTGCCCCCGACGCGGTTTTTGTTTCCAATCAACCTGTCAAATTTTATCCAATTCCGACAGTCGAGAAAAATGACGAAATTGCCCCTGGCGCGGTTTTTGTTCCCGATCAACCTGTCAAATTTTAGCCAATTCCGACACAGTCGAGAAAAATGACGAAATTGCCCCTGGCGCGGTTTTTGTCCCCGAAGAACCTGTCAAATTTGAGCCAATTCCGACAAAATCGAAAAAAATGACGAAATTGCCCCCGACGCGGTTTTTGTTTCCAATCAACCTGTCAAATTTTATCCAATTCCGACAGTCGAGAAAAATGACGAAATTGCCCCTGGCGCGGTTTTTGCTTCCGATCAACCTGTCAAATTGATCCAATTCCGACGCAGTCGCGAAATATGACGTAAGTGCCCCCGACGCGTTTTTTGTTTCCGGTCAACTTGTCAAATTTTAGCTAATTCCGACACAGTCGAGAAAAATGACGAAATTGTCGCGGCGAGGTCTTTATTTCCGATAAACCGGTCAAATTTTAGCCGATTCCGACACAGTCGCGAAAAATGACGAAATTGGCCCAGGCGCGTTTTTTGTTTCCGATCAGCCTGTCAAATTTTGGCCAATTCCGACACAGTCGCGAAAAATGACGAAATTGCCCCCGCCGTGGTTTTTGTTCCCGATCATTCTGTCAAATTTTAGCCAATTCCGACTTAGTCACGGAAAATGACGAAATTGCACCTGGCGCGGTTTTTGTTCCCGATGAACCTGTCAAATTTTAGCCAATTACGACAAAATCGCGAAAAATGACGAAATTGCCCCCGCCGTGGTTTTTGTTCCCGATCATTCTGTCAAATTTTAGCCAATTCCGACTTAGTCACGGAAAATGACGAAATTGCACCTGGCGCGGTTTTTGTTCCCGATGACCCTGTCAAATTTTAGCCAATTACGACAAAATCGCGAAAAATGACGAAATTGCCCCCGGCGCGGTTTTTGTTCCCGATCAACCTGTCAAATTTGATCCACTTCCGACGCAGTCGCGAATAATGACGTAATTGTCCCCGACGCAGTTTTTGTTTCCGATCAACTTGTCAAATTTTCGCTAATTCCGACACAGTCGAGAAAAATGACGAAATTGCCCGCGGCGAGGCCTATATTTCCCATAAACCGGTCAAATTTTAGCCGATTCCGACACAGTCGCGAAAAATGACGAAATTGCCCCAGGCGCGTTTTTTGTTTCCGATCAGCCTGTCAAATTTTGGCCAATTCCGACACAGTCGCGAAAAATGACGAAATTGCCCCCGCCGAGGTTTTTGTTCCCGATCATTCTGTCAAATTTTAGCCAATTTCGAGACAGTCGCGAAAAATGACGAAATTGCCTCAGGCGCGTTTTTTGTTTCCGATCAGCCTGTCAAATTTTGGCCAATTCCGACACAGTCGCGAAAAATGACGAAATTGCCCCTGGCGCGGTTTTTGTTCCCGATCAACCTGTCAAATTTTAGCCAATTCCGACACAATCGCGAAAAATGATGAAATTGCCCCCGCCGAGGTTTTTGTTCCCGATCATTCTGTCAAATTTTAGCCAATTCCGACACAGTCGCGAAAAATGACGAA
>NW_019236697.1:0-2084 GCF_002742605.1 Olea europaea var. sylvestris
CCTAAACGAAGGAATTTGGCTAAATCCCGTGATCCCGGGTCTGTGCCTCGAGTCCAATTTCTCGGGCCGTTTCCAATCAACCTGCCAAATTTTGGCCCATTCCGACACGGTCGCGACAAATGAAAAAATTGCCCCTGGTGTAGTTTTACGTTCTTAATTTTCTATCCAACACTACTTCATCCTGACAAAATTAATACGAAAATTAATTATTCAGAGGCCTAAACGAAAAATTTTGGCTAAAATCCCATGATCCCGGGTCTGTGCCTCGGTCCAGTTTCTCAGGCCATTTCCAATCAACCTCCAAAATTTCGACACATTTCGACACCGTCGCGACAAATGGTGAAATTGTCCCTGGTGCGATTTTGCTTTGTTAATTTTTTGTCCAACACTTCTTCAACCATACATAATTAAAAAGGAAATTAATTATTCGTAGGCCTACAAGAAGGAATTTTGCTAAAATACCGTGATCCCGGGTCTATGCCTTGAGTCCAATTTCTTGGGCAGTTTCCAATCAACCTGTCGAATTTCGGACCATTTCGACATCGTCACGACAAATGACAAAATTACCCCTGGGGCGGTTTTGCTTTGTTAATTTTCTGTCCAACCTTTTTCAACCTGACATAATTAATATGGAATATAATTATTCGAAGGCCTAAACCAAGGAATTTGGCCAAAATCCCGTGATCCTGGGTCGGTGCCCCGAGTCCAATTTGTCGGGCTGTTTCCAATCAACCTGCCGAATTTCGGCCCGTTCCAACACTATCGCGATAAATGACAAAATTGCCCCTGGTGCGGTTTTGCATTGTTAATTTTCTGTCCAACACTTCTTCAACCTGACATAATTTATACGAAAATTAATTATTCGGAGGCCTAAACGAAGGAATTTGGCTAAATCCAGTGATCCCGGGTCTGTGCCCCGAGTCCAAATTCTCGGGCCATTTCCAATCAACCTACTGAATTTCAGCTATTTTCGATATCGTCGCGACAAATGACAAAATTGGCCCTGGTGCGGATGTGGTTTGTTAATTTTCAGTCCAACACTTCTTCCACCTGACATTATTTATAAGGAAATTTATCGGGAGCCTAAATGAAAGAATTTGGCTAAATCCCCATGATCCCGGGTCTGTGCCCCGAGTCCAATTTCTCAGGCCATTTCCAATCAACCTGCCAAATTTCAGCCAATTCTGAAAACGTCGCGACAAATGAGAAAATTGCCCCTGGTGCGATTTTCCTTTGTTAATTTTCTGTCCAACACTTCTTCAACCTGACATAATTAAAAAGGAAATTAATTATTCAGAGGCCTAAAAGAGGGAATTTTTCTAAAATACCGTGATCCCGGGTCTGTGCCTTAAGTCCAATTTCTCGGGCCGTTTCCAATCAACCTGTCAAATTTCTGCCCATTTCGACTTCGTCACGACAAATGACAAAATTGCCCCTGGTGTGGTTTTGCTTTGTTAATTTTTTGCCCAACCTTCTTCAACCTAACATAATTAATATGGAATATAATTATTCAGAGGCCTAAACGAAGGAGTTTAGCTAAAATCCCGTGATCCCAGGTCTGTGCCCCGAGTCTAATTTGTCGGGCCGTTTCCAATCAACCTGCCGAATTTCGGCCCGTTCCGACACTGTTGCGATAAATGACAAAATTGCCCCTGGTGCGATTTTGCGTTGTTAATTTTCTGTGCAACATTTCTTCAACCTGACATAATTAATATGAAAATTAATTATTCGAAGGCCTAAAAGAAAGAATTTAGCTAAATCCAGTGATCCCGGGTCTGTGCCCCGAGTCCAAATTCTCATGCCGTTCCAATCAACCTGCCGAATTTCGGCCCATTCCGACATCGTCGCAACAAATGACAAAATTGCCCCTAGGGCGAATTTTATTTGTTAATTTTCTGTCCAACACTTCTTCCACCTGACATTATTAATAAGGAAGTTAATTAATCAGAGGCCTAAATGAAGGAATTTGGCTAAATCCCCATGATCCCGGGTCTGTGTCCCGAGTCCAATTTCTCAGGCCATTTCCAATCAACCAGTAAAATTTCAGCCAATTCTGAAATCGTCGCAACAAATGAGAAAATCGC
>NW_019236698.1:0-2084 GCF_002742605.1 Olea europaea var. sylvestris
AGACCTTTGAAGCTGCATGAAGCAATTAGACAAATCTCAGAGAATTGGTACATATAAGTGTCTGATTCACACAAGCAAGTTCTGACTGATTTCTAACATTTAGATCATTCCATTACATAATGACTCTCTAAATCAGAAAGGTATGACACGACACATTATCAGATATAGTTTCTGTGGTAAGTATAGATATGATTCACTTTATTATTTATCTCACAAAAAAACAAAATGTCACAAAATGAGTTAATTTTTCTTTTAGCAAAGATGCCCATACATGCCTAATGAGTTTTTAGGCTCCACTAGGGAATGTCGATGGGGGTTAAGGATTCTCCAATCATATATCATAAAACAGACCGCTAAAAATAAAAGGAGGGGGCTTTATCTAACCTCCTGCATGCAACATAGCAACAAATGTCAAAACATAAAAGGAAAGTAATAAGACAAAGAAAGTAGATGCAAATGAGAACTATTCTATAGACCTCTAAAGCTTGACAATCTGCACAAGTGTTCTAATCTGTCGAATGAGAACTATTCTATAGACCTCTAAAGCTTGGCAATTCATGTTTGTCAATTTACACAAGTGTTCTAATCTGTCGAAGTAGGTCAAGTGCTCTATACTCCTAATAGTGATGTTGATCCCAACCTTATGAAGTAAATGAGCCTGCAATTTGGTTTCCTCTCTGTATTGTGGGAAATCATGTCTCCATCAAAAGCGATGAGATCTTTGATTTGTCTAAGAATGCTCTGTATTGTCCATGGTCCTCATCTTGGTGATGTAGTAAATAGCCATAGTCGAATCTGCCTCAATCTTAATAGCTAAAATATCAAGTCTGGCTAGTAAAATCCCATCCAGTATAGCTTTGAGTTCGACCTCCAAAATCTGATATGGGCATATGATGATGAAAATGCCCTGATGTAGTGCCATGTATGGTCCCTAATGATGCCTCCACCACTCGCAAATCCATCATTGGTGCATCCATTAATGTTGATCTTGTAAGATCCCTCTGGTGGAGTACGCCACACAACTAAAATAGGTGGTAATGGGGAAGGGAGAGTCATAACAATACCGAAGATGGGTGAAAGACACAAATCCCCTTCGCCAATGCAAAGCTCTAAACAATCCACTTGTGTGAAGAAAAGAAATCATACGGTAGACTCTCCAAATGATACGTCTGGGTATCATGCGGATCACTTGTGCTTTGTCTCATTTATCTCGTCCATATAAATCAGAATATCAGTTGAAGAATGATAATACGAATATGTTTACTCTACATATTGTCCAGAATAACGCCATCTATGGAATCTATGTTTGACGCTATCTTCTAAAGTCATAGGTACCTGAAAATGCCCCCAAAATGAGGCCATACTTGGTCAGAGATACTGTTGCCTGTGAAAAGGTGGTTGATGGTCTCAGTCTCAAAACAACATTGACATCAAGAGGCCAAATGACATCCAATGCGCCTTTGTGTTACAATATCTACTAGAATTAGATCATAACACAATTTCTAGTAGAAAAATGAGGCCTTGTAGGAAGAATGGATCTCCAAATTAATCAATATGAATCATGAGGTTGTCTACTGACTAGACTAGTTGCCATGCTGACTTAGTAGCAAAGCTACTATCTGAAGTGTCCCTCCAAACAATGCGGTCATGGGCCTCTGCACATAAAGGAATAGCCATGATATACGCCACCATATTAAGTGAAAAAGCCTGTAATAATCGTTTAAAATCCCACTTAGTGCCATCAAAGAAGTCCTGTACCCTTGCAGATATGTGCTGTTTGTATGAAAATAAGGCTAATCTAGTATCTCCCATCCAAAAATCATGCCAGAAGAATATCTGGCCGGCTGCAAAATGCTATGCAATATGTGGCTCTTTTCATGGTCCAACTCATTTTAACCTCTTCTAGGTAGGAAAGGTTGAATGGGGAACTACTACAAGTGATGGATGTATCCCCAAACAATATTTGCCCAATAAGAACTGAGCTCAGTGAGATCTCTTAGACAGAAACAACCACCAAGGCTTTATGGAAAAAAGTGTCCACGAAGTCCTCTAATCTCTTGAGGCCTAATCCACCGTCATGAGTT
>NW_019236699.1:0-2084 GCF_002742605.1 Olea europaea var. sylvestris
TTTGTTCGTGGTTTGTGAAATGCTAGTCTAATTCGATTGGAATCGAGCCAATGAAAAGTAATTTTTGATTTCATGACAACATTTGGTTTGTTCGTCTTTGGCAAATTGCTAGTCTAATTCAATTGAAATCGAGCCAATGGAATGTGGTTTTTGATTTCATGATAACTTCGGGTTTGTTCAATTTTGGCGAAATGCTAGTCTAGTTAGATTGGAATCGAGCCAATGAAAAGTGATTTTGATTTTATGATAACTTCGGATTTGATCGTCTTGGAAAATTGCTAGTCTAATTCGATTGGAATCGAGCCAATGAAAAGAGGTTTTTGATTCCACGATAACTTCGGGTTTCATCATTTTCGGGGAATTGCTAGTCTAATTCGATTGGAATCGAGCCAATGAAAAGTGGTTTTTGATTTCATGATAATTTCGGGTTTGTTCGTTTTCGGCTAATTGCTAGTCTAATTCAATTGGAATCGAGCAAATGTAAAGTGGATTTTGGTTTCATGATAACTTTGGGTTTGTTCGTTTTGGCGAATTGCTAGCCGAATTCAATTGGAATCGAGCCAATGGAAAGTGGTTTTTGATTTCATGATTACTTCGGGTTTGTTCGTTTTTGGAGAAATGCTAGTCTAATTCGATTGGAATCGAGCGAATGAAAAGTGGTTTTTGATTTCATGATAACTTTGGGTTTGTTCTTTTTGGTGAATTGCTTGTCTAATTCGATTCGAATCGAGCCAATAAAACGTGGTTCTTAATTTCATTATAACTTCGGGTTTTTCGTTTTTGGCGAATTGCTAGTCTAATTGGATTGGAATCAAGTCAATGAAAAGTGGCTTTCTATTTCATGATGACTTCGAGTTTATTCATTTTTGGAGAAATGCTAGTCCAATTCGATTGGAATCGAGCCAATGGAAAGTGGTTTTTTATTTCATGATTACTTCGGGTTTGTTCAATTTTGGCGAAATGCTAGTCTAGTTCGATTGGAATCGAGCCAATGAAAAGTGATTTTTGATTTTATGATAACTTCGGATTTGATCGTCTTGGAAAATTGCTTGTCTAAATCGATTGGAATCGAGCCCATGAAAAGAGGTTTTTGATTCCATGATAACTTCGGGTTTCATCTTTTTCGGAGAATTGCTAGTCTAATTCGATTGGAATCGAGCCAATGAAAAGAGGTTTTTGATTCCATGATAACTTCGGGTTTCATCTTTTTCGGAGAATTGCTAGTCTAATCCGATTGGAATCGAGCCAATGAAAAGTGGTTTTTGATTTCATGATAATTTCGGGTTTGTTCGTTTTCGGCTAATTGCTAGTCTAATTCAATTGGAATCGAGCAAATGTAAAGTGGATTTTGGTTTCATGATAACTTCGGGTTTATTCATTTTTGGCGAATTGCTAGCCGAATTCGATTGGAATCGAGCCAATGGAAAGTGGTTTTTGATTTCATGATTACTTCGGGTTTGTTCGTTTTTGGAGAAATGCTAGTCTAATTCGATTGGAATCGAGCAAATGAAAAGTGGTTTTTGATTTCATGATAACTTTGGGTTTGTTCTTTTTGGCAAATTGCTTGTCAAATTCGATTGGAATCGAGCCAATAAAAAGTGGTTCTTGATTTCATTATAACTTCGGGTTTTTTCGTTTTTGGCGAATTGCGAGTCTAATTGGATTGGAATCAAGCCAATGAAAAGTGGCTTTCGATTTCATTATGACTTCGAGTTTATTCATTTTTGGAGAAATGCTAGTCTAATTCGATTGGAATCGAGCCAATGAAAAGTGGTTTTTACTGTCATGATAACTTCGAATTTGTTCGTGGTTTGTGAAATGCTAGTCTAATTCGATTGGAATCGAGCCAATGAAAAGTAATTTTTGATTTCATGACAACAGTGGGTTTGTTCGTCTTTGGCAAATTGCTAGTCTAATTCGATTGAAATCGAGCCAATGGAATGTGGTTTTTGATTTCATGATAACTTCGGGTTTGTTCAATTTTGGTGAAATTCAAGTCTCGTTCGATTGGAATCGAGCCAATGAAAAGTGATTTTTGATTTTATGATAACTTCGGATTTGATCGTCTTGGAAAATTGCTAGTC
>NW_019236700.1:0-2084 GCF_002742605.1 Olea europaea var. sylvestris
ACCGTCGCGACAAATTACAAAATTGCCCCTGGTGCGGTTTTTCTTTGTTAATTTTCTGTATTGTACTTCATCAACCTGACATAATTATTGCGAAAATTAATTATTCGGAGGCCCAAACGAAGGAATTTGGCTAAAATTCCATGATCTCGAGTCTGTACCCCGAGTCTAATTTCTTGGGCCGTTTCCAATCAACCTGCCAAATTTCGGCACATTTCGATACCGTCGTGACAAATGACAAAATTGCCCCTGCTGCGGTTTTGTTTTGTTAATTTTCTATCCAACACTTCTTCAACCTGACATAATTAATAAGGAAATTAATTATTCAAAGGCCCTAACGAAGGAATTTGGCTAAAATCCTGTGATCCCGGGTCTGTGACCCGAGTCCAATTTCGCGGGTTGTTTCCAGTCAACCTGCCAAATTTCGGCCCATTTCGACACCGTCGTGACAAATGACAAAATTGTCCCTGGTGCAGTTATGCTTTATTAATTTTCTGTCCATCACTTCTTCAACCTGACATAATTACTAAGGAAATAAATTATTCGGAGGCACAAACGGAGGAATTTGGCTAAAATCCTGTGATCCTGGGTCTGTGCCCTGAGTCCAATTTCACGGGTCGTTTCTAATGAACCTGCCAAATTTGGGCCCATTCCGACACCGTCGGAAAAAATGACAAAATTGCCCCTGGTGCGGTTTTTCTTTGTTAATTTTTTGTCCAGCACTTCTTCAACCAGACATAATTAATAAGGAAATTAATTATTCAGAGGCCCAAAAGAAGGAATTTGGCTAAAATCCCGTGATCCCGGGTCTGTGCCCCAAGTCCAATTTCGCTGGCCGTTTCCAATCAACCAGCCAAATTTCGGCCCATTTCGACACCGTCACGACGAATGACAAAATTGCCCCTGGTGCGGTTTTACTTTGTTAATTTTCTGTCCAGCACTTCTTCATCCTGACATAATTAATAAGGAAACTAATTATTTGGAGGCCCAAACGAAGGAATTTGGCTAAAATCCCGTGATCCCGGGTCTGTTCCCTCATTCCAATTTCGCGGGCCGTTTCCAATCAACCCGCCAAATTTCGGCCTATTCCTACATCGTCGCGACAAATGATAAAATTGCCCCTGATGCGGTTTTGCTTCATTAATTTTCTGTCCAGCACCTCTTTAACCTGACATAATTAATAAAGAAATTAATTATTCGGAGGCCCAAACGGAGGAATTTGGCTAAAATCCCGTGATTTCGAGTCAGTACCTCGAGTCCAATTTCGCGGGCCGTTTGCAATCAACTTGCCAAATTTCGGCCCATTCCGACACCGTCGCGACAAATGATAAAATTACCCCTGGTGCGATTTTGCTTTGTTAATTTTCTGTCCAACATTTCTTCAACCTGACATAATTAATAAGGAAATTAATTATTCAAAGGCCCAAACGGAGGAATTTGGCTAAAATCCCGTGATCCCAGGTCTGTGCCCGAGTCCAATTTCGCGGGCCGTTTCCAGTCAACTCGTCAAATTTCGGCCCATTCCTATACCGTCGCGACAAATGACAAAATTACCCCTGGTGCGGTTTTGCTTTGTTAATTTTCTGTCCAGCACTTCTTCAACATGATATAATTAATAAAGAAATTAATTATTCGGAGGCCCAAATGAAGGAATTTGGCTAAAATCCGTGATCCCGGGTCTGTGTGCTGAGTCCAATTTCAAGGGCCGTTTCCAATCAACCGGTGAAATTTCGGCCCATTCCGACACTGTCGCGACAAATGACAAAATTGCCCCTGGTGCAGTTTATCTTTGTTAATTTTCTGCCCAGCACTCCTTCAACCTGACATAATTAATAAGGAAATTAATTATTTGGAAGCCCAAACGACGGAATTTGGCTAAAATCCCGTGATTCTAGGTCTGAGTCACGAGTCCAATTTCGCGGGGCCGTTTCCAATCAGCCTGCCAAATTCGGCCCATTCCGACACCGTCGGGAGAAATGACAAAATTGCCCCTGGTGCGATTTTTCTTTGTTAATTTTCTATCTAGTACTTCTTCAACCTGACATTATTAATACGAAAATTAATTATTTGGAGGCCCAAACAAAGGA
>NW_019236701.1:0-167 GCF_002742605.1 Olea europaea var. sylvestris
AATTGATACTAGACAACAATGCATGTGTCAAACAACATGTCAAAAATCAGTGCACAAATAGCAAAGTTCAATCGGTAAGAACCATGCGACATGTATACTATGGTGTATATTTTAGTTTACACTTTACCACATGACATTACCTTGCTGGACAGCTTAAATTTCAAACA
>NW_019236701.1:20595-22678 GCF_002742605.1 Olea europaea var. sylvestris
AAAAAAAAAAAAAAAAAAAAAAAAAAAAAAAAAAAAAAAAACGTGAATCCATATAACATTTTGCATATAGAACCCTGATCTCAAAATTCATCGAACAGTAAGAACTAGTGCAAAAGAAATTATCTTTATTTCTTAAACCTACATGTTTTAATCTATTTTTATATTAACTATCATAACATTCTTGAAATGTAAACAGCATGTGCAGCTCGGTAAATGTTCTTTCTCATGCACTTGGCGGTCAGCAAATAATTGCCAAGCCAAACGAAGGTGGTGATCAGAATACACAAAAGGATGGCAGCACATTTGGAAAATATGAAACTGTTCCTTCTGTTGCATCAAATGGATCATTTGTTTCTAGCCCTCCTGCATTTTCGTATGCTCCGTCTACCAGCATTGCAAACTTCATGCCCAGTTTCACTGCTGCCTCCAGTAGCTGTCATTTTGGGTCAAATTTGTCACCTTCACCCCTTATTAAGTTTGGTATTTCTGAAGATCAATCCACTGCTGTTTTAGCATCATCAACTACCAATGCATCAGAACCAACAGTTTTCCAATCCAAAGCAGAGAGCAGTTCTGTTTTTGGCGGCTTAATTAATATAAACTCTAGCATTTCATCATTTGCAGCAAGCTCTGGAAGTAACACTTTTCGACTTGGTTCTTCACTTGCGTCTTCAATGGCAAATGGTCAGTCTCAAAGTCTTCTTGGTGCAGCAAGTGGATTTTTAACATCCTCCGTTGGAATTGTCTCACAGAGCACACCCATTCAGTCTGGTACATATGCATCATTATCGTCCTTCAATATCTCTAGTAGCACTTCTTTAGTTTCATCCTCTTTCAGTTCCCAAGCATTAAGTCCAAATGGTACTTTGGGTTTTAGTTCAAGTTTGGTTCCCTCATCAGCGACCAATGGAATTGGCTCTGGAAATGGGCCAACATCTAGTCTGTTCAAATTTGTTGGAAGTTCTTCAGGTGTCAATGTAGTTAGCTCTAGCAGCGGTGCGACTGGCTTATCTAGTTTTGGCCCCAGTTCCTCCTCTTCTGGGACCAACACCGTTGGTTCTAGCAGTGGTGCCTCTTCTGGCATATTCAGTTTTAGTGGCAGTTCTTCAACTTATAATCCAGGGACCAATGCTGCTTCCAACAGCACCAGTACTTCTGGTATATTTAAATTTGGTGGAAATTCTTTGGCTTCCTCAATGTTTACTACTTCGACTTCATTGACTGGATTCTCCTTTGGTGCATCCTCCTCTTCCTTTGCTACTAACGCTGCTCCAATGGTATTGAATTCGTCTTCTGGTTCCTCTTCAAGCCTGAAAGTTTTCTCATTTTCTGCAGCCCCTGCTGCAGCTTCCTCGCCTGTATTTGGGAATCCCTCTTCTCCCTTTGCAAACCACAATCAAATAAACACTGAAGACAGTATGATTGAGGATTCAGTGCAGTCACCTTCTCTTCCTGTATCTGGTCAACCATCCGCCTCACCTTCTCCACCGGCAGTAATGTTTGGGTTGGCAAGTACATCACAAGCCATTCCCTTTCAATTAGGTAGCCAGCCAAACCAAGTTGCTCAGCAAAATCCATCTCCTTTCCAGGCATCAACCAGTCTAGAACATAATGCTGGTGGGGGGTTCTCATTGGGCAGTGGTGGCGGCGGTGACAAGTCAGGTCGTAGGATTGTTAAAGTTAATCGCAATAAGCACAGGAAGAAGTGAAGAAAATGAAGAGTAAAGCTTTTGTATGCTTCATGGACGCTGTTTATCACTGAGAAGAAGAGTTGTTGAACAATGATGGATAGATTGACCCCCCGCCTAGCATTTTAAAAGGCGTTGATTTTATTCACAGTAGATTTTTAGAAGAAAAATCTCACAATTTTGATCACTGTTTAACTCTTAAAATGATTGCAATGTACCAGTAGAGCAATACTTGATGTTTGGTCATGGAATTTGTGCAAGTGACCATGTTTTAGTGTACTTCGTTGTGTAACATCAAAAGAGAGTGCTTATAGAGAAAATATCTAGTTAATTTCCGTTCCCTTTTCATTTTCAAGCATGATTTTCCAATTTAAACTTTCTTTATTAATAAAATT
>NW_019236702.1:0-2083 GCF_002742605.1 Olea europaea var. sylvestris
GAGAGTCGACGTAAGAAGAATTGAGCGTAACTTTTGCACACGTCCGTTTTGGGCCCATAAGTACTTTTTGGAAATGTAGCGTCAGTTTTGGATTGAACTCGCCACTTCGTCGTGACGTATGAGGGATTTCGTCCATTTTTCGAACGAATGAACACTTGCATATTGGGAGTGCTAGGAGAGTCGACGTAAGAAGAATTGAGCGTAACTTTTTCACACATCCGTTTTGGGCCCATAAGTCCTTTTTTGAAATGTAGCGTCCGTTTTGGATTGAACTCACCATTTCATCATGACGTATGCGGGATTTTGGCCAGTTTTAGATAGAATGAGCACTTGCGTATTTGGAACGCTTGGATTGTCGGCGTTCGAAGAATTGAGCGTAACTTTTGCACACGTTGTCCGTTTTGGACCCATAAGTATTTTTTGGAAATGTAGCGACCATTTTGGATTGAACTCACAACTTCGTCGTGACGTATGAGGGATTTTGGCCATATTTCGAAAGAACGAGCACTTGCATATTTGGAACGCTTAGAGAGTCGGCGTAAAAAGAATTGAGCGTAACTTTGGCACACGTTGTCCGTTTTGGGCCCATAAGTACTTTTTGGAACTGTAGCGACCGTTTTGAATTGAACTCACCACTTCGTCGTTACGTATGAAGGATTTCGGCCATTATTCAAAAAAATGAGCACTTGCATATTTGAAACGCTTGGAGAGTCGGCGAAAGAAGAATTCAGCGTAACTTTTGCACACGGTGTCCGTTTTGGGCCCATAAGTACTTTTTCGAAATTTAGCGTCCGTTTTGAATTGAACTCACCACTTCGTCGTGACGTATGAGGGATTTCGCCCATTTTTCGAACGAATGAGCACTTGCATATTGGGAGTGCTTGGAGAGTCGACGTAAGAAGAATTGAGCGTAACTTTTCCACACGTCCGTTTTGGGCCCATAAGTACTTTTTGGAAATGTAGCGTCCGTTTTGGATTGAACTCACCACTTCGTCGTGACGTATGAGGGATTTCGTCCATTTTTCGAATGAATGAGCACTTGCATATTGGGAGTGCTTGGAGAGTCGACGTAAGAAGAATTGAGCGTAACCTTTTCACACATCCGTTTTGGGCCCATAAGTACTTTTTGGAAATGTAGCATCCATTTTGGATTGAACTCACCATTTCATCATGACGTATGCCGGATTTTGGCCAGTTTTAGTTAGAATGAGCCCTTTCGTATTTGGAACGCTTGGATTGTCGACGTTCGAAGAATTGAGCGTAACTTTTGCGCACGTTGTCCGTTTTGGACCCATAAGTATTTTTTGGAAATGTAGCGATCATTTTGGATTGAACTCACAACTTCGTCGTGACGTATGAGGGATTTTGGCCATATTTCGAAAGAAAGAGCACTTGCATATTTGGAACGCTTGGAGAGTCGGCGTAAGAAGAATTGAGCGTAACTTTGGCACACGTTGTCCGTTTTGGGCCCATAAGTACTTTTTGGAACTGTAGCGACCGTTTTGAATTGAACTCACCACTTCGTCGTTACGTATGAGGGATTTCGGCCATTATTCAAAAAAATGAGCACTTGCATATTTGAAACGCTTGGAGAGTCGGCGAAAGAAGAATTCAGCGTAACTTTTGCACACGGTGTCCGTTTTGGGCCCATAAGTACTTTTTCGAAATGTAGCGTCCGTTTTGAATCGAACTCACCACTTCGTCATGACGTATGAGGGATTTCTTCCATTTTTCGAAAGAATGAGCACTTGCATATTGGGAGTGCTTGGAGAGTCGACGTAAGAAGAATTGAGCGTAACTTTTGCACACGGTGTCAGTTTTGGGCCCATAAGTACTTTTTGGAAATGTAGCGTCCGTTTTGGATTGAACTCACCACTTCGTCGTGACGTATGAGGGATTTTGTCCATTTTTCGAATGAATGTGCACTTGCATATTGGGAGTGCTTGGAGAGTCGACGTAAGAAGAATTGAGCGTAACTTTTGCACACATCCGTTTTGGGGCCATAAGTACTTTTTGGAAATGTAGCGTCCGTTTTGGATTGAACTCACCATTTCATCATGACGTATGCCGGATTTTGGCCAGT
>NW_019236703.1:0-2083 GCF_002742605.1 Olea europaea var. sylvestris
CACACATTCTTCATTAAAATAATATTACGTGCAAATCAAAAACTTTTTCTTAATTTTTATCCACACATTCTCCATCAATCACTATTCCACAATACATTTCTTCAAATTAATGGGGCTCAAACAAGGCCTCAATAAGCAATGAGTTGAACATTAGAAGCTTGAAAACTAAGAAGCAATGAGATTTGGAGCAAAATTGAAGATGCAGAGAATTTTAAAGATTAAGAAGAAAATAGTAGCAAGGAAATTTAGAATGTTAACAAGCTAGGAAGTACGAGAAAAATATTCGGGGAAAAGATGGAGATGTGCTAACAAACTAGAAGAAGATGGTTACAACTTCAAGTTCAAACAATCATGGAAGATTGGTTTTACGATTGATTGGCTCAATTTATTGTTACTAGTCTCTTTAGCTGCATGTCTAGATTATGGCTCAAAAACCATTTTTGGGAATGGTTCAAAAGTTTGGGAACAAGCATGATGAGTTAATACATCCATAAAGTTTTGATCTGGGACTTAAAGATAGGGTAGTTACACCTAATACAGGCAAGGAAAATAGGTATTGTCCAGTGTCATTACTTCACAAGCCTGAGTCTGACAAATTTGCTTTTGTCATTCAAGCTTGCTCCTTTTTTGATAATCAGAGTATTCCTTGAACACTTCCTAATGGCTTATCCATCTCTACCCCTTTACACAGAAAAATCAAGCCCGTAAGAATCATGTCTAGCTTAACTTCAACAAGAGCCCCATATATGCACATACTTTTCCAGACATCATTTCTTCAGACATCTTTTCCTTCTTTGACAGGTAATTTCCAGGCACGAAATAATCTTAACATACAGAGCAACTAGATTCCCCAACTGTCATTGAAATTCTTTCACAGTTCAAAGGTTTCTTTCAAATTGTAAAATACAAATCGACCAAATAAAACAGTAGGCAACTATGCAAGATAACCAACCACCACTGAACTATAAGCTGAAGACCACCTATATATCAATCAAATCAATAAACATATATAGAATATAAATACCAATTCATATTAAAAGTTAACCTTCAACTAACCAGTGCCAGCTGCTGTAACAGCCTGCCTGTACTTCTTATCCTGGACATCACCAGCTGCAAAAACCCCCTTGATGCTAGTTAGTGTGGTTCCAGGCTTCGTGATCACATAGCCATCAGAATGCAACTCCAACTGACCCCTCAAAAACTTGGTTGCTGGCTCATGCCCAATTGCGAAAAACAAGCCCGAAACCTCCAAATCAAAAGCCTCATTATTGACAACATTCTTCACCTTCAAACCCCCCAACAACCTTTCCCCATACACCTCCACCACCACAGAATTCCACAAGACTTCAATCTTGGGGTTTGATAAGGCCCTGTTTTGCATAATCTTTGAAGCCCGAAATTCATCTCTTCGGTGAATAATGTATACCTTAGAACCATATTTGGTTAAGAAAGTGGCTTCTTCCATAGCAGAGTCACCACCACCAATAACGGCAAGGGGTTTATTACGGAATATGGGGGCTGCACCATCGCAGACGGCGCAGGCAGATATCCCGCGGTTCCAAAAGGCATCTGAACCTGGGAAACTGAGGCGTTTGGCTACTGCTCCAGTGGCGACTATAACAGAATCAGCTAAAACCCTGGTGGAATCACTAAAAATTTTGAACGGTTTAGTCGAAAAATCGACTTGCGTGACTGTTTCAGTGAAAATTTGTGTGCCAAAACGGAGAGATTGGGCTCGACACTTATCCATAAGCTCTATCCCTCCGACCCCATTAGGGAAACCCGGAAAATTTTCCACTTCAGTGGTGGTGGTGAGCTGTCCTCCGGGGGCGATATCGTTGGCCATCCATCCTTCGAAGAGAATGGGTTTCAGCTCGGCTCTGGCAGCGTAAATGGCAGCAGTATGAGCGGCAGGGCCACTGCCGATGATGCACAGACGGGTTTTTAGACTTTGAATGCCATTTTCCATGGAGGTAATTTTGGCGGCGGAGGCAGTGGCAGTGGTTGTGGTTGTGGTGGTGGTGAGTGTGGCAACACCGATTAGATTGCGGGCTTTTCTGAAACTGTTAAAAACCTTAGAGAA
>NW_019236704.1:0-2083 GCF_002742605.1 Olea europaea var. sylvestris
GTTTGCTTGTGTGCCCAAATGTTTTAGATTGTTTGGCCATCCCATCCTTCCTCTTGCATTGTGCTAGAAATCTATCATTGCTCGAAGGGTCAATAGAAGGATGTTCAGCAGCCACCCACTCCTTGGTCAAGGTGATAGACGCTGCTATCGCCTTTACCTCATCTAAATTTCTAACCTTGGCATACTCTAAAGACGCTCCGTATTGCTCTACTGCAATTTTTTTCTTCTCTTTCGACCTGGGCCTTTGAAGCCTCAAGTGATTTCTTTAAAGAAGAGTGTTTCTTCTTGAAGTGATGCACTTCCCTTTTCTTTTCCTTCTCAAGGGCTTTCAATTTCAATGTTAGACGACAACTTGCCCGATAATAACATTTTGCATAGTTAAAATCTGACAAACAAAGAGATAAAAAATATTAAAGCAATTGTTAGGCAAACTCAAGAACAAATACATAAATAAAAATGAAGCAATAGACCTAGAAGAATACCTTTCTACTTTAGACCGCCAAACCCTTTTCCATGTCATCGACGTTGTGCCCAGCCAAGGTTCTAGCATGATCGGGCATGATAAAATCTTCAACCATGTCAACACCATGCACTCTCTGAGTCAAGGAAAACTTAAAATTCAAAAATAGAAAACCCACCTAAGACTTGATGCAACTCAAGCCACCCATCCGTTTTTGTAATGGGTTGACTTTTGTAGGTTCATCCAATAATTATGAAGCTCTTTAGCGAATATATTTTCCTTTTCCATTGTCTAAAGCCCTTTTTCTTTTCAAAAGAGCAAGAGGCAACTCTTCATCACTCCTAAGCACAAGTTCAGGTATCGAGTCCAAAGCTCCTATCAAATCGAAGTCACATCTGCATGTTTACAATGAAGTTTATCAGGGTTGAAAAATAATAAATGAAGATACGTGCAAATGTAGAAGTAGAAAATCAATGAGAACCTACCAATAGCAGAAAGAAACCCCTTATCACTCTTGAGCTCGAGTAGTAAGTCCAAAGCTTTAGCCAAGTTGAAGTCCATACCTGTATATACACAATAAAGTTTTTTAGGATCGAAAAAGAACAAGCAAGAATACATACATGTATAAAAGTAACAAAAACAAAAATAGATGAGAGCCTACAAATAGGTTTACTGGTCACCTATATCAACATCTTCCTTATGGTCAAGACTGGGGATATGAAAGTTGAAAGAGGTGGTATGCGGGTCTATTTTGTTATTCGTTTTCTCAAAAGGTGAGAAAGGTCCACTTGACTATTAAAGAGATGAGTTTGAGGATGTCTCCAATTAGTGTTAAATGGGAGTTGACCTTTGGAAGGTCAAAAAAAGAAAAATCGAGACTTCCACCCAATGTTAGAATTTCTATACTCAGGAACACCCGAAGGAACTCTGGTAGAGAAATAGACAAAGGCATTATACTGGGATAGAACATATATCTCCAAGACATACCAAAAGAAGTCTATGGAGAACGCAGTTTTTTCACTAAAGTAAATGTATAAGAAGTATAGGGCCTTCCTTTGCCCATTAGGAGTTATCTGGCTAGGAGTAAGGTAGAACTCATTAAAGATTGAAATAAAAAAATGATGAATAGAAAATCTCGAACCTCCATCCATGCTATCCTTTAACATGACGACCTCGCAGGGACAAGACCCAAAAAATTCCTCGTTAGATTTAGGGGCTCTATATACGTAATCGTTGACGCAGGCGAACTTTTCTAATAATTGTTTCAATCTGGCTAGAGAATTATAAGAACTAGGCCCTCGTGGAGTTTTAAGAACTACAACCTCGTTGTCGGATCCTATTCAAGTTTAAAATTTTGGTATGGAGACTTAGAGGAACCAAAATGATTTTTGGGAAAACATAATTGAAAGAAATGAGAATCAACAGAATGAGATGGGTTATCAACAGATGAAAGAGGAAACCAATCTCATAAAGGAAGTTGGTCGATTGGCCTACAGCTATTAGTCTACCAGTCGATCAAGCAGCAACAACCTGGTCGATCAACAAGCAGCACTGCTGGTTGATCGACCAGGTCACCTCTAGTCATTTGATTAATAGGAGATTTGGTTCAATCGATCGGCCCAT
>NW_019236705.1:0-2083 GCF_002742605.1 Olea europaea var. sylvestris
AATTTCAAATTGTGAATGGTTTTAATCCTTTAACTTCGTTGGATTTATTTCCTTTAGTGTTGACGAAAGATGTAGTTTAGATGGAAAGAATAAGGCTCAAAGGTAAGGTCAATCCATGATAAACTTTGACTTCAAATTAAAAACAAGAATGAACAAGTTCTCAGGCTAATAAAGGAAGAAGACATAGAACGTTTGTACTAGGTGATTGGATTTAGTTGCACATGCAAAAAAGAATGTTTTCCAACCAAAGAATGTCTAAAGGAGATGACCATTAATGAAAAAGTTTGTTACTTTTAATATTAATCCTTGAGAAAATTAATGATAACATTAAACCTTCCACGTTAGTATAATGTAGATGTTACTTTTAATATTGCTGATCTTTCTTTCTTTGATGCTGGTGAAGATTCCAATTCGAATCCGTTTTGAAGAGGGAAGAAATAAAGAGAATCATGGGGGCTAGATAAAAATGATCCATTGAAATCTAAGACGGATGAAGTCAAGACGAATGGCCACTCAATGAACATCAAGTGAGCACTTGACATTTAACTGTGATAAACAGTCCGTAGTTTGTCCATAGGCACATTTAAGCTCTTGTCATATTCGGTGATGAATTTTAGATTTTTTAATTTCTTTCAAACTCTATTTTATCATGTATTCTAGATATTTTACAGATTTTTAGTCCACATGGATTCATTGTACTAACACATACAACACATTATTTTGGGAGGTTAATTATAAAGCTTGGTTAGTTATTACTTTTTTTCAGCTTTCTTAGGGTTTATATCAAATCTTATGTGGGTTCCAGGGTACATCCTGCAGCGAGGTTCACATCGTGTAGTTACTCTTTATTTCCTTATCCATAACTAGGTTCGGCTCCAACTAACATACATGACAATTTATTCTATTGGGCATTCGATTCTCTCATTGGTAATACCTCAACTCCGCATATTTGTGTGTGTGTGTGTGTGTATTTTTTTTTTTTTGCGATCGTGTGTTGACTCTAGATGTCAATCGAATTGGTTGTTTGTGTCTTTCAATTGACCTTCAAGGACCGTTTCAATGAAGACAGTCAAGAAATCATTTCATGTTATTAGCAGTGAGTACTCATTCTTATCAGGGATCGTACTTCTTCAACCATGTTGGTCTAGAAATCATTACCCTTATCTAAACTCAATTACAATTTTTCCATTTGTACAAAAATCGTTTCATAGAAATAATACTAAAAACTCACATGGGGCTGGGTCCCATGTGAATAAAATAGTGGAAAAAAACCACCCTCACATGCTATATGTGTTTTGGAGGGGTCTATGAAGCCCTCCTCAGTACACACAACCTCATTCAATTAATGCCTCTGAATAATCACAAAATAGCTGGAAGTCATTAGTAGAGCCACGAGTGGGATGGCTTGTTCCCGGTTTAGTAGCCCAAATACTTTCACACCTCTACAACCAGTGTACTTTTGCCTAAATTCTTACAATAAATTTTACAGTGTACTTATGTACGCACAGTGCAGCTCCATGCCTTCTTAGTCATTAACTTAAATCAAATGCAAAAGGTATCTTGTTATTTCCACTCAAACTCTCGGCCCACGTGGCTTGGACAAATCGTTGCATAACTTTCTTGATCTTCTTTGCTTTTATCAACATTATTGGTCCATCTAGAACATGTAAAGGATCCTTGATAGCCGAGCCTCCATGATACTCATTATTCCTTCCATCTTTAAAAGGATTCGACCTCAAATCGTCAGTTTTATTAAAGAGTGAAATATCAAAAACAATAAAAGGAGCCTGACCTAAAAGGTCCAGTTTGTAGGCATTTTCATGTCTATTGGGGAAGGTTGAACTGAAGCTGGCTTTTGGAAGAGGCGAATTGGAAGAATGGGGTAGAAGAAGAACTGTTAAGTCAATTAATATAGAACCAAAACCTTAGTGGGCATGGAGGATGGGAAAGAAGATTAGATCAACTTACTCACCATCAGTGAGTTCCAAAGATCGCATTACTAATTAGATAGGCTTGGGTCAAAAAGGTATCAAAAGAGGTTTTTATCTCAATAGAGATCATTTGGGAACTTCTTTCAATCTCT
>NW_019236706.1:0-2083 GCF_002742605.1 Olea europaea var. sylvestris
CGGGGGCGATTTCGTAATTTTTCGCGACAGTGTCGAAATGGGCTCAAATTTGACCGATTGATCGGAAAAAAATAGCGCCGGGGGCAATTTCGCATTTTTCGCGACGGTGTTGGAATCGTCTAAAATTTGACTGATTGATGGGAAACAAAAATCTCGCCGGGGGCAATTTCGTTATTTTTCACGACGGTGTCTTAATCGGCTAAAATTTGACTGATTGATGGGAAACAAAAATCGCGCCGGGAGCAATTTCGTCATTTTTCGCGACGGTGTCGGAATCAACTAAAATTTGACTGAATGATGGGAAACAAAAATCGCGCCGGTGGCGATTCCGCATTTTTCACGACGGTTTTGGAATCGTCTAAAATTTGACTGATTGATGGGAAACAAAAATCGTGCCGGTGGCGATTTCGTCATTTTTAACGACGGTGTCGAAATGAGCTCAAATTTGACAGATTGATCGGAAACAAAATTCGCGCCGGGGGCGATTTCGTCATTTTTCCCGACGATGTCCAAATGGGCACAAATTTGATCGATTGATCGAAAACAAAAATTGCGCCGGGGGCGATTTCGTAATTTTTCGTGACAGTGTCGAAATGGGCTCAAATTTGACCGATTGATCGGAAAAAAAATCGCGTCGGGGGCAATTTCGTCATTTTTCGCTACGGTGTCGGAATCGGCTAAAATTTGACTGATTGATGGGAAACAAAAATCGCGCCGGGGGCAATTTTGTCATTTTTCACGACGGTGTCGTAATCGGCTAAAATTTGACTGATTGATGGGAAACAAAAATCGTGCGGGGGCCGATTTCATCATTTTTCGCGACGGTGTCGAAATGGGCTCAAATTTGATCGATTCATCCGGAAAAAAATAGCGCCGGGGTCGATTTCGTCATTTTTCGCGACGGTTTTGGAATCGTCTAAAATTTGACTGATTGATGGGAAACAAAAATCGCGCCGGGAGCAGTCACGTCAATATTCGCAACGGTGTCGGAATCGACTAAAATTTGACTGATTGATGGGAAAAAAATCGCGCCGGGGGCAACTTCGTCATTTTTAACGACGGCGTCGAAATGGCTCAAATTTGACCGGTTGATCGGAATAAAAATCGCGCCGGGGTCGATTTCCTCATTTTTCGCGACGGTTTTGGAATCGTCTAAAATTTGACGGATTGATGGGAAACAAAAATCGCGCCGGGGGCAATTTCGTCATTTTTCGCGACGGTGTCGGAATCGGCTAAAATTTGATTGATTGATGGGAAACAAAAATCGCGCAGGGAGCAATTTCGTCATTTTTCACGACGGTGTCGGAATCGACTAAAATTTGACTGATTGATGGGAAACAAAAATCGCGTCGGGGGCGATTTCGTCATTTTTCGCGACGGTGTTGAAATGGGCTCAAATTTGACCGATTGATCGGAAAAAAAATCGCGTCGGGTGCAATTTCGTCATTTTTCGCAACAATGTCGAAATCGGCTAAAATTTGACTGATTGATGGGAAACAAAAATCGCGCAGGTGCAATTTCGTCATTTTTCGAGACGATGTCGGAATCGGCTAAAACTTGACCGATTGATGGGAAACAAAAATCGCGCCGGGGGAAATTTCGTCATTTTTCGCGACGGTGTCGGAATCGGCTAAAAGTTGACTTATTGATGGGAAACAAAAATCGCGCCGGGAGCAATTTCGTCATTTTTCGCGACGGTGTCGGAATCAACTAAAATTTGACTGAATGATGGGAAACAAAAATCGCGCCGGTGGCGATTTCGTCATTTTTCGCGACGGTGTCGAAATGAGCTAAATTTGACCATTGATCGAAAAAAAAATCGCTCCGGGGGCAATTTCGTCATTTTTCGCGACGGTGTTGGAATCGTCTAAAATTTGACTGATTGATGGGAAAAAAAATCGCGCCGGGGGCGATTTCGTCAAATGGGCTCAAATTTGACCGATTGATCGGAAAAAAAATCGCGCCGGGGTCTATTTCGTCATTTTTCGCGACGGTTTTCTAATCGTCTAAAATTTGACTTATTGATGGGAAACAAAAATCGCGTCGGGGGCAATTTCGTCATTTTTCGCGACGGTGTCGGAAT
>NW_019236707.1:0-2083 GCF_002742605.1 Olea europaea var. sylvestris
ATTTCTGCCCATTCCGACACAGTCGAGAAAAATGACGAAATTGCCCTCGGCGCGGATTTTGTTTCCGATCAACAGTCAAATTTTAGCATATTTGGAAACGGTCGCGAAAAATGACGAAATTGCCTTCGGCACGGATTTTGTTTCCGATCAACAGTCAAATTTGGGCCCATTCCGACACAGTCGCGAAAAATGACAAAGTTGCCCCCGGCGTGATTTTAATTTCCGATCAACCTGCCAAATTTCAGCCCATTTCGACTCAGTCGAGAAAAATGACGAAATTGCCCCCGGCGCGATTTTTATTTCCGATCAACCTGCCATATTTAAGCCAATTCCGACACAGTCGAGAAAAATGACGAAATTGCCCCCGGCGCGGATTTTGTTTCCCATTAACAGTCAAATTTTAGCCCATTTGGACACAGTCATGAAAAATGACGAAATTGCCCTCGGCGCGATTTTTGTTTCCTATCACCCAGTCAAATTTTAGCCCATTCCGACACAGTCGAGAAAAATGACGAAATTGCCAACAGCGCGATTTTTATTTCCGATCAACCTGCCAAATTTCAGCCCATTCCGACACAGTCGAGAAAACTGACGAAATTGCCGCCGGCGCGGTTTTTGTTTCCGATCAACAGTCAAATTTTAGCCCATTCGGACAAAGTCGCGAAAAATGACGAAGTTACACCCGGTGCGATTTTTGTTTCCGATCAACCAGTCAAATTTTAGCCCATTCCGACACAATCGAGAAAAATGACGAAATTGCCACCGGCGCGATTTTTATTTCCGATCAAGCTGCCAAATTTCTGCCCATTCCGACACAGTCGAGTAAACTGACGAAATTGCCCCCGGCGCGGTTTTTGTTTCCGAACAACCTGTAAAGTTTTAGCCCATTCCGACACAATCGAGAAAAATGACGAAATTGCCCTCGGCGCGGATTTTGTTTCCGATCAACCAGTCAAATTCTAGCCGAAAAATGACAAAATTGCCCCCGGCGCGGTTTTTGTTTCCGAACAACCTGTAAAGTTTTAGCCCATTCCGACACAATCGAGAAAAATGACGAAATTGCCCTCGGCGCGGATTTTGTTTCCGATCAACCAGTCAAATTTTAGCCCATTCCGACACAATCGAGAAAAATGACGAAATTGCCCTCGGCGCGGATTTTGTTTCCGATCAACCAGTCAAATTCTAGCCGAAAAATGACAAAATTGCCCCCGGCGCGATTTTTATTTCCGGTCAACCTGCCAAATTTAAGCCCATTCCGACGCAGTCGGGAAAAAAGACAAAATTGCCCCCGGCGCGATTTTTATTTCTAGTCAACCTGCCAAATTTAAGCGCATTCCGACGCAATCGCGAAAAATGACGAAATTGCCCCGGCGCGATTTTTGTTTCCGATCAACCGGTCAAATTTTAGCCAATTTTGACACAGTTGTGAAAAATGACGAAATTACCCCCGACGCGGTTTTCGTTTCCCATCAACATGTCAAATTTTAGCCCATTCCGACGCAGTCGAGAAAAATGACGAAATTGCAAAGGCGCGATTTTTAATTCCGATCAATCTGCCAAATTTCAACCCATTCCGACACAATCGAGAAAAATGACGAAATTGCCCCCTGGGCGGATTTTGTTTCCGATCAACAGTCAAATTTTAGCCCATTTGGACACAGTCGCGAAAAATGACGAAATTGCCCCCGGCGCGGATTTTGTTTCCGATCAACAGTCAAAATTGAGCCCATTCCGACACAGTCGCGAAAAATGACAAAGTTACCCCCGGCGTGATTTTAATTTCCGATCAACCTGCCAAATTTCAGCCCATTTCGACTAAGTCGAGAAAAATGACGAAATTGCCCCCGGCGCGATTTTTATTTCCGATTAACCTGCCACATTTAAGCCAATTCCGACACAGTCGAGAAAAATGACGAAATTGCCCCCGGCGCGGATTTTGTTTCCGATCAACAGTCAAATTTTAGCCCATTGGGACACAGTCATGAAAAATGACGAAATTGCCCCGGCGCGATTTTTGTTTCCTATCAACCAGTCAAATTTTAGCCCATTCCGACACAGTCGAGAAAAATGACGAAATTGCCAA
>NW_019236708.1:0-2083 GCF_002742605.1 Olea europaea var. sylvestris
GGGCGACTGCTTCTGGGAGCTAAATTGAGGGATAAATTTGAGTCCAATTCCATTTAATTTTCTTATTTTTTTGGAGATTGCAGACTTTGGTTTTTTCAAGATAAGGTTGGAAAATACCCGGAAAAGTCTAATTATCAAATCGTGGAATTTATTTATTTATTTTTGGATGAAGTCATGATCTTATTACAGTGTTGGAATATTGAAATGGCGGATCTGTATGGAAACAATGAATCGGAAGACATGTCTTCTTTTCTTCAAATTCTTCTTCAAAAGTCATCAGATGCTAACATCATGTTGACTCGGTCAGAGAGTTGTATTCCGTGTTTGTCCATGGCCGACACTAAAGATGCTAACACTGGTAAGGCAATAGTTGCTGTAGCACAACCACACTTGCCCCTCATTTCGACTGAGTCTCCCACCTCAAATTCAGGTATGGCTCTACTCGAGTCTTAGAATACTAAGAATTGTAATACATGGATTCTTGATTCCGGGGCAACCGACCATATGACATTTGATGCACGAGATTTTTGTCAACATACTCATCCTTGGCGGGCTGTATTGCCAATGCCAATGGGGGTATCTCTTCGGTAAAAGGGGCTGGTACCTAAAGGTTATCTCCAGCTTTATCACTATCTAATACCTTACTTGTACCTTCCCTTTCTCACAAGTTAATATCTGTGAGTCAGATCATTAAAGAACTCAATTGTACTATACTTATTCACGCGGAATATTGTCTTATTCAGGATGTACTCTCGAAGGAGATCATTGGGCGTGGTACTAAGAGGGAGGGACTCTATTAAATGGATGATTTCAGCTTGAGCCAAGTACATCATGTTGGTTAACTGAGTGATACCAAGTCGGAACAGATTGGGCTTTGGTACCGTCGACTAGGTCATCCTTCATTTGGTTATTTGTAACACTTATTTCCCGATTTATTTTCAGAATTATCTATTTCGATTTTAAGTGTGAAAGTTGCATTTTAGCTAAAAGTTATAGGGTACCCTATCCATTACGTATGAATAAGAGTGAAGTTCCATTTGCATTAGTTCATTCTGATGTGTGGGGGCCTTCCCCAAAGCCTACTCTGTTTGGTTTCCGCTGGTTTGTAATTTTTGTTGATGATTGTACTCGAATGACTTGGCTATACTTATTGAAGCATAAAAATGAAGTATTTACTGTTTTTCGATCTTTTCATGAGATGATCCGAACTCAGTTTTCAGCTAAGCTTCAGATCCTTAGGTCCGATAACAGTGGTATGTAAATCATCAGTTTCCTGAGTACTTTCAACATCATGGATTGATTCATGAAACATCATGTCGTCAGACACCTCAACAGAATGATGTAGCCGAGCGGAAAAATAGCCACAATCTTGAAACAACTTGAGCACTTCTACTTGGGACACACGTTCCAAGTTCCTACTGGTCTGATGCAGTAACTAGCGCTGTGCGCCTAATCAATCGGATGCCATCCAAAGTACTCAAGTTTAAGACTCCACTGCAAACTCTGTCAACCTATGTTATCTTACCAACAACATTGATGCTTCCACCTCGAATATTTGGGTGTATTGCCTTTGTTCATCTCTACAAAGACCAACGCACGAAGCTTGATCCGTGTGCTCTTAGGTTCCTATTCTTGGGATATGCCATCCATCAGAAAGGTTATCATTGTTACGATCCGACTACTCGATGCACCTATATTACTATGGATGTTACTTTCGTCGAGAACAGTACATTTTTCTTTCCTACATCCAATTCGTCTCTTCATGGGGAGACACGGGATGAAGAGCTAAATTGGATGAGGTTTGACTGGTTTAGTAGCACTGAGAATACAACAACAGTGGTACCAACTACTACTCAATCAACCGATAAGGAACTTTTTACAGAGCCGATTCTTGATAGATCTCCTGAAGCTCCTGAAACTGAAATAGTAGCCCCCCACTCCTCAATACCTAATGATCCGCCTCCTGAGAATATCATCGAGGTAAGTTCTCCTACTACACCTCTTATCTCAAATAATGAGGTTGATCGTGGTTATGAGCTACCTTTCAGGCATAATCGTGGAAAACCACCGAGTAGATATTCAC
>NW_019236709.1:0-2083 GCF_002742605.1 Olea europaea var. sylvestris
AAATTGGACTCGGGGCACAGACTCGGGATCACGGGATTTTAGCCAAATTCCCTCGTTTAGGCCTCCGAATAATTAATTTCCAAACCACACCAGGGGCAATTTTGTCAATTGTTGCAACGGTGTCGGAATGTGCCGAAATTTGGCTGGTTGATTGGAAACGGCCCCAGAAATTGGACTCGGGACAAAGACCTGAGATCACGGGATTTTAGCCAAAATCCTTCGTTTAGGCCTCCGAATAAGTAATTTTCAGTTTAATTAGGTCGGGCTGAAGATGTGTTGGACAGAAAATTAACAATACAAAACCGCCCCAGGGGCAATTTCGTCATTTGTCACGACGGTGTTGGAATGGGCCGAAATTTGGCTGGTTGATTGGAAACGGCCCTTGAAATTAGACTCAGGGCACAGACCCGGGATCAAGGGATTTTAGCCAAATTCCCTCGTTTAGGCCTCCAAATAATTAATTTCCAAACCACAACAAGGGCAATTTTGTCATTTGTTGGGATGGTGTCAGAATGGGACGAAATTTGGCAGGTTGATTGGAGACGGTCCCAGAAATTGGAATCGGGGTAGAGACCCGGGATCACGGGATTTTAGCCCAATTCCTTCGTTTAGGCCTCAGAATAATTGATTTCCTCGTTAATTATGTCAGGCGGAAGATGTGTTGGACAGAAAATTAACAACGGAAAATTGCATTAGGGGCAATTTTTTCATTTGTCGCAACAGTGTCGGAATTGGCCGAAATTTAGCAGGTTGATTGGAAATAGCCCTAGAAATTGGACTTGGGGTACAGACCCAGGATCACGGGATTCTACCCAAATTCTTGCGTTTAGGCATTCGAATAATTAATTTTTGTATTAATTACGTCAGGTTGAAGAAGTGTTGGACAGAAAATTAACAAAGAAAAATCGCACCAGGGGCAATTTCGTCATTTGTCATGACGGTGTCGGAATGGGCCGAAATTTGGCAGGTTGGTTGGAAACGGCCCGAGAAATTGGACTCGGGGCACAGACTCGGGATCATGGGACTTTAGCCAAATTCCTTCGTTTAGGCCTCTGAATAATTAATTTTCGTATTAATTATGTCAGGCTGAAGAAGTGCTGGATAGAAATATAACAGAGAAAAACCGAACCAGGGGAAATTTCGTCATTTGTCACGACGGTGTCGGAATGGGCCAAATTAATGGGCCGAAATTTGGCCTGTTGATTGGAAACGGCCCCAGAAATTGGACTTAGTGCACAGACCCGGGATCACGGGATTTTAGCCAAACTCCTTCGTTTAGGCCTCTGAATAATTAATTTTCGTATTAATTATGTCAGGTCGAAGACGTGTTGGACAGAAAATTAACAAAGAAAAACCACACCAGGAGGCAATTTTATCATTTGTATCGACGGTATCGCAATGGGCCGAAATTTGACACGTTGATTGGAAACGGCCCCAGAAATTGGACTTGGGGCACAGACCTGGGATCACGGGATTTTAGCCAAATTCCTTCGTTTAGGCCTCCGAATAATTAATTTTCGTATTAATTGTATTAGGTTGAAGAGGTGTTGGACAGAAAATTAACAAAGGCAAACCACACCAGGGGAAATTTCGTCATTTGTGGCGACGGTGTCGGAATGGACCGAAATTTGGCAGGTTGATTGGAAACGGCCCTAGAAATTGGACTCGGGGCATAGACCCGAGATCACGGGATTCTAGCCAAATTCCTTCGTTTAGGCATCCGAATAACTAATTTCCGTATTAATTATGTCCAGTTGAAGATGTGCTGAATAGAAAATTAACAACGCAAAACCGCACCAGGGGCAATTTTGTCATTTGTCACGACGTTATCGGAATGGGCCGAAATTTGGCAGGTTGATTGGAAACGGACCCAGAAATTGGACTCGAGGCACATACCCAGGATCACAGGATTTTTGTCAAATTCCTTCGTTTAGGCCTCCGAATAATTAATTTCCATATTAATTATGTCAGGTTGAAGAAGCGTTGGACATAAAATTAAGAAAGAAAAATCGCACCAAGGGCAATTTCGTCATTTGTCGCGATGGTGTCGGAATGGGACGAAATTTGGCAGGTTGTTTGAAAA
>NW_019236710.1:0-2083 GCF_002742605.1 Olea europaea var. sylvestris
GTAAAAGTTACGCTCAATTCTTCGTCCGCCGACTCTCCAAGCGTTCTAAATATACAAGTGCTCATTCTTTTCAAGAATGGCCAGAATCCCTCTTACGTCACGATGAAGTGGTGAGTTCAATCCAGAACGGTCGCTACATGTCCAAAAACTTCTTATGGGCCCAAAACGGACACTGTGTGCAAAAGTTATGCTCAATTCTTCCTTCGCCGACAATCCAAGCGTTCCAAATATGCAAGTGCTCATTCTTTCGAAAAATGGCCAAAATCCCTCGTGCGTCATGACGAAGTGGAGAGTGCAATCCAAAACGGTCGCTACATTTCCAAAAAGTTCTTACGGGCCCAAAACGGACACCGTGTCCAAAAGTTACGCTCAATTCTTCGTACGCTGACAATCCAAGCGTTCCAAAACATCCAAGTGCTCATTCTTCCGAACAATGGCCGAAATTCCTAATACGTCACGATGAAGTGGTGAGTTCAATCCAGAACGGTCGCTACATGTCCAAAAACTACTTATGGACCCAAAACGGACACCGTGTGCAAAAGTTACGCTCAATTCTTCGTGCGCCGATTATCCAAGCGTTCCAAACATAAAAGTGCTCATTCTTTCGATAAATGGCCGAAATCCCTCGAACGTCACGACGAAGTGGTGAGTTCAATAAAAAACGGTCGCTACATCTCCAAAAAGTACTTATGGTCCCAAAACGGACACTGTGCGCAAAAGTTACGCTCAATTCTTCATACGCCAACAATCCAAGTGTTCCAAATATGCAAGTGCTCATTCTTTCGAAAAATTGAGGAAATCCCTCATACGTCACGACGAAGTGGTGAGTTCAATCCAAAACGGTCGCTACATTTCCAAAAAGTTCTTATGGGCCCAAAGCGGACACCGTGTGCAAAAGTTACGCTCAATTCTTCGTCCGTCGACTCTCCGAGCGTTCTAAATATACAAGCGCTAATTCTTTCGAAGAAAGGGCAAAATCCCTCGTACGTCATGACGAAGTTGTGAGTCAAATCCAAAACAGTCGCCACATTTCCAAAAGTACTTATGGGCCCAAAACGGTCACAGTTTGCAAAAGTTATGCTCAATTATTCGTACGCTGACAATCCAAGCGATCCAAATATGCAACTACTCATTCCTTCAAAAAATGGCCGAAATCCCTCTTACGTCGCGACGAAGTGGTGAGTTCAATCCAAAACGGTCGCTACATTTCCAAAAAGTTCTTATGGGCCCAAAGCGGACACCGTGTGCTAAAGTTACACACAATTCTTCGTCCACCGACTCTCCAAGCGTTCTAAATATACAAGCGCTAATTCTTTCGAAGAAAGGGCAAAATCACTCGCACGTCACGACGAAGTTGTGAGTTAAATCCAAAACTGTCGCTATATTTCCAAAAGGTACTTATGGGCCCAAAACGGTCACTGTGTGCAAAAGTTATGCTCAATTCTTCGTATGCTGACAATCTAAGCGTTCCAAATATGCAACTACTCATTCCTTCGAAAAATGGCCGAAATCCCTCTTACGTCGCGACGAAGTGGTGAGTTCAATCCAAAACGGTCCCTACATTTCCAAAAAGTACTTATGGGCCCAAAACGTACACCGTGTGCAAAAGTTACGCTCCATTCTTCGTCCGTCGACTTTCCAAGCGTTCTAAATATGCAAATGCTCATTCTTTCGAAAAATTGCCAAAATCCCTTGAACGTCACGACGAAGTGGTGAGTTCAATCCAAAACGATCGCTACATTTCCAAAAAGTTCTTATGGGCCCAAAGCGGACACCGTGTGTAAAAGTTACGCTCAATTCTTCGTCCGCCGACTCTCCAAGCGTTCTAAATATACAAGGGCTCAATCTTTTCAAGAATGGCCAAAATCCCTCTTACGTCACGATGAAGTGGTGAGTTTAATCCAAAACGGTCGCTACATGTCCAAAAACTTCTTATGGGCCCAAAACGGACACTGTTTGCAAAAGTTATGCTCAATTCTTCCTTCGCCGACAATCCAAGTGTTCCAAATATGCAAGTGCTCATTCTTTCGAAAAATGGCCGAAATCCCTCGTGCGTCATGACGAAGTGGAGAGTGCAATCCAA
>NW_019236711.1:0-2083 GCF_002742605.1 Olea europaea var. sylvestris
AAAAATCGCGCCGGGGGCGGTTTCGTCATTTTTCGTGACGGTGTCGAAATGGACTGAAATTTGACCGATTCATCGGAAAAAAATTGCGCCGGGGTCAATTTCGTCATTTTTCGCGACGGTGCTTGAATCGTCCGAAATTTGACTGATTGATGGGAAACAAAAATCGCGCCGGGGGGCAATTTCGCCATTTTTCGCGACGGTGTTGGAATCGACTAAAATTTGACTGATTGATGGAAACAAAAGTTGCACCGGGCGCAATTTCGTCATTTTTCTCGACGGTGTCGGAATCGGCTCAAATTTGACCGATTGATCCAAAACCAAAATCTAGCTTGGGGCAATTTCGTCATTTTTCGAGACGGTGCCGGAATCGGCTAAAATTTGACAGATTAATCGGAAACAAAAATCGCGCCGGGGGCAATTTCGTCATTTTTCGCGACGGTGTTGGAATCGTCTAAAATTTGCCTAATTGATGGGAAACAAAAATCTCGCCGGGGGCAATTTCGTCATTTTTCGCGATGGTGTCGGAATCGGCTAAAATTTGACTTATTGATGGCAAACAAAAATAGCGCCGTGGGCGATTTCGTCATTTTTCGCGACGGTGTCGAAATGGGCTCAAATTTGACCGATTGATCGGAAAAAAATCGCGCCGGGGGCAATTTCGTCATTTTTCGCGACGGTGTTGGAATCGTCTAAAATTTGACTGATTGATGTGAAACAAAAATTGCGCCGGGGGCAATTTCGTCATTTTTCTCGACAGTGTCGTAATCGGCTAAAATTTGACTTATTGAAGGGAAACAAAAATCGCGCCGGGGGCGATTTCGTAGTTTTTCGCGACGGTGTCGAAATGGTCTCAAATTTGACCGATTGATCGGAAACAAAAATCGTGCCGGGTTAAATTTCGTCATTTTTCGCGATGGTGTTGGAATCGTCTAAAATTTGACTGATTGAAGGGAAACAAAAATAGCGCCGGGGGCAATTTCGTCATTTTTTGCGACGGTGTCGGAGTCTGCTAAAATTTCACAGATTAATCGGCAACAAAAATCTGGCCGGGGGCAATTTCGTCATTTTTCACGACGGTGTTGTAATCGGCTAAAATTTGACTGATTGAAGGGAAACAAAAATCGCGCCGGGGGCGATTTCGTAATTTTTCGCGACGGTGTCGAAATGGGGTCAAATTTGACCGATTGATCGGAAACAAAAATCGCGCCGGGGGCAATTTCGTCATTTTTCGCGACAATGTCGAAATCGGCTCAAATTTGACTGATTGATGGGAAACAAAAATTGCGCTGGGGCAATTTAGTCATTTTTCGAGACGGTGTCGGAATCGGCTAAAATTTGACCGATTGGTGGGAAACAAAAATCGCGCTGGGGGCAATTTCGTCATTTTTCGCGACGGTGCTGGAATCGTCTGAAATTTGACTGATTGATGGGAAACAAAAATCGCGCCGGGAGGCAATTTCTTCATTTTTCCTGACGGTGTCGGAATCGGCTAAAATTTGACTTATTGATGGCAAACAAAAATCGCGCCGGGGGCGATTTCGTCATTTTTCGTGACGGTGTCGAAATGGGCTCAAATTTGACAGATTGATGGGAAACAAAAATCGCGCAGGGGCAATTTCGTCATTTTTCGCGACGGTGTCGAAATCGGCTCAAATTTGACAGCTTGATGGGGAACAAAAATCGCGCAGGGGCAATTTCGTCATTTTTCGTGACGGTGTCAGAATCGGCTAAAATTTGACCGATTGATGGGGGTGTCGTAATGGGCTCAAATTTGACCGATTAATCGGAAAAAAATTGCTCCGGGGTCAATTTCGTCATTTTTCGCGACGGTGTCGAAATGGGCTCAAATTTGACCGATTAATCGGAAAAAAATTGCTCCGGGGCCAATTTCGTCATTTTTCGCGACGGTGCTGGAATCGTTTGAAATTTTACTGATTGATGGGAAACAAAAATCGCGCCAGGGGCGATTTCGTCATTTTTCGCGACGATGTCGAAATGGCCTCAAATTTGACCGATTCATCGGAAAAAAATTGCGCCGGGGTCAATTTCGTCATTTTTCGCGACGGTGCTGGAATCGTCTGAA
>NW_019236712.1:0-2082 GCF_002742605.1 Olea europaea var. sylvestris
CCAAAAAGTACTTATGGGCCCAAAACGGACACCGTGTGCAAAAGTTACGCTCAATTCTTCGTCCGTCGACTATCCAAGCGTTCCAAATATGTAAGTGCTCATTCTTTAAAAAAATGGCCGAAATCCCTCATACGTCACGACGAAGTCGTGAGTTCAATCCAAAACGGTCGCTACATTTCCAAAAAGTACTTATGGGCCCAAAACGGACACCGTGTGCAAAAGTTACGCTTAATTCTTCGTACGCCGACAATCCAAGCGTTCCAAATATGCAAGTGCTCATTCTTTCGAAAAATGGCCGAAATCCCA
This sequence comes from Olea europaea var. sylvestris, assembly GCF_002742605.1. Taxonomy (NCBI): domain Eukaryota; kingdom Viridiplantae; phylum Streptophyta; class Magnoliopsida; order Lamiales; family Oleaceae; genus Olea; species Olea europaea. The sequence continues at coordinate 307 of NW_019236712.1, forward strand.
CATACATCGCGACGAAGTGGTGAGTTCGATCCAAAACGATCGCTACATTTCCAAAAAGTTCTTATGGACCCAAAGCGGACACCGTGTGCAAAAGTTACGCTCAATTCTTCGTCCGCCGACCCTCCAAGCGTTCAAAATATAGAAGCACTCATTCTTTGGAAGAATGGCCAAAATCCCTCGTACGTTGCGACGAAGTTGTGAGTTTAATCCAAAACGGTCGCTACATTTCTAAAAAGTTCTTATTGGCCCAAAATGGACAGCGTGTGCGAAAGCTACACTCAATTCTTCGTCTGTCGAACCTCCAAGCGTTCTAAATATACAAGCCCTCATTCTTTTGAAGAGTGGCCAGAATCCCTCGTATGTCACGACGAAGTGGTGAGTTCAATCCAAAACGGTCGCTACATTTCCAAAAAGTACTTATGGGCCCAAAACGGACACCGTGTGCAAAAGTTACGCTCAATTCTTCGTCCGCCGACTCTCCAAGCGTTCAAAATATACAAGCACTCATTCTTTCGAAGCATGGCCCAAATCCCTCGTATGTCATGACGAAGTTGTGAGTTCAATCCAAAACGGTCGCTACATTCCCAAAAAGTAGTTATGGGCCCAAAACGGACACCGTGTGCAAAAGTTACGCTCAATTCTTCATACGCCGACAATCCAAGCGTTCCAAATATTCCGGTGCTCATTCTCTCGAAAAGTGGCCGAAATTCCTCATAAGTCACGATGAAGTGGTGAGTTCAATCCAAAACGGTCGCTACATTTTCAAAAAGTTCTTATGGGCCCAAAACGGACACCGTGTGCAAAAGTTACGCTCAATTCTTCGTCCGCCGACCCTCCAAGCGTTCAAAATATAGAAGCACTCATTCTTTGGAAGAATGACCAAAATCCCTCGTACGTTACGACGAAGTTGTGAGTTTAATCCAAAACGGTCGCTACATTTCTAAAAAGTTCTTATTGGCCCAAAATGGACAGCGTGTGCGAAAGTTACGCTCATTTCTTCGTACGCCGACAATCCAAGCGTTCCAAAGATGCAAGTGCTCATTCTTCCGAAAAATGGCCGAAATCCCTCATACGTCATGACGAAGTGGTGAGTTCAATCCAAAATGGTCGCTACATTTCCAAAAAGTTCTTATGGACCCAAAGCGGTCACCGTGTGCAAAAGTTACGCTCAATTCTTCGTACGCCGACAATCCAAGCGTTCCAAATGTGCATGTACTCATTCTTTCAAAAAAGGCCAAAATCCCTCATACGTCACGACGAAGTGGAGAGTTCAATTTAAACGGTCGCTACATTTCTAAAAGGTTCTTATGGGCCCAAAATGGACACCGTGTGCAAAAGTTACGCTCAATTCTTCGTACGCCGACAATCCAAGCGTTCCAAATGTGCATGTACTCATTCTTTCAAAAAAGGCCGAAATCCCTCATACGTCACGACGAAGTGGAGAGTTCAATTTAAACGGTCGCTACATTTCTAAAAGGTTCTTATGGGCCCAAAATGGACACCGTGTGCAAAAGTTACGCTCAATTCTTCGTACGCCGGCAATCCAAGCGTTCCAAACATGAAAGTGCTCATTCATTCGAAAAATGGCCAAAATCCCTCATACGTCACAACAAAGTGGTGAGTTCAATCCAAAACGGCCGCTACATTTCCACAAAGTTCTTATGGGCCCAAAACGGACACCGTGTACAAAAGTTATGCTCAATTCCTCGACCGCCGACCCTCCAAGCGCTCAAAATATTGAAGCGCTCATTCTTTGGAAGAATGGCCAAAATCCCT
>NW_019236713.1:0-2082 GCF_002742605.1 Olea europaea var. sylvestris
CTTCCAGAATGCATTGAATCCAATTTTCTGGCCTTTAAAACCATATATTTAGATTCACTGGTCAAAGTTGAACATGCATTGTATGTTTTTCTAAAATATTTTATAAATGATGTAAAAGTAATATTTGATACCAATTTATTGAAAGATTTGATGAGACTCAGACGAATTAAAGAAAATAAAATTTAGCAAAGAAATTTAAGAGAATTTTTTTTACTCAAATTATACTCTCAACACTCAGTTTCTATGATTCAAATTTTTTGTAATGATGAAATATTATAAATAAGCAATTTTTTTTATATTACATTTGATACGTAAAAATTAATAGTTAATTCATAAATTTAAACACCCATTAAAATTTATAGATGCATAAATATGAATAAATTCATCTATAATAACTCTAAATTCATGTAATTCAAGATTCATCAAGTGAAAATTTATTGAATCTAGATTAATATGAATATTAATTAATTAAGAATTAATAACACAAATTTCATAAATGACAATAATTTTGGAGTATTTATTACATATTGAAAAATGAAAAGTAAGATATTAGTGAAATAATTGAATTGTAGGGAGGTTAAAATCGTCCAAAATATAATTCTCCCTTAATGTGATATTTTAATATATTATAGATTATAAATAATCTTACTTACTGTCCAATGTAAGAACTCTGATCCATCAAGTGGCTACCACCTTTCATTTGTTTAGATGCCTAACATCACCTTAGTGAACAGTAACATAATTTTATTAGTGTACATGATAATTCCAGGCTTTCCTACCCCCCCTCTCAGGGAAACATTTACTTTTGCAGTTTTCACAGTACTCATTGCATAAAATAGAAGGAAAAATTGAAGAAGCGATATTGTCCTCAACTTCCCTGGTTATCTGTCTTTACAAAAGTTCTGACCATAAGCTTCAAAATTCATAACTTAGAAACATGGATTGTTTGAACATTAGCTAATACAGTACCTGGAATGCCAACTTTTCCATGACTTCTTCATAAAAGGGTAATGCCTCCTTGAGTTTCCCAAGATCCATCAGGGAGTCACCATCCTTCAATGCCTAAGAATTAGGCATTAAATAAAAAGAAAGGCATCCATTAAATTGCCCAGTTGACAGAGAATTGCAAGATGAATGTAGGAAAGAAAAAAATACTAATAAATACAAGAAAAACTTATGGAGTGATTCTTTGCCTTTGTTTGAGCCCATTTTTATAGATTTTGTAAAAAGTGATTCTTTTGGAGAACTTATAGATAAAATTTCATCGAGAAATTTTTTTGATTTACGTGCAAATTCATTTATTGAGAGAATATAGGATTGAAAATGAGTTCCGGAAAAAAACGATTTTTAAAGAATGGACTTCAAATAGGTGCTTGATATTGCTCCTTTTAGTAATAGCACAGGCTATAGTGGAAAGTTTGGATACTTATAGGAGAACTCGTATTTGAAAAGGGTGTAATCTCTATGTTTGTCGTGCATGAGAGAATTTATCTATGTCTCAAATAGGATCTGTCGATAAAGTCAACACTATGAAAATCCTTTCTATCCTCGGGATAATTTTCTTAAATACTTCTTATGCATTATGTCTATTAGGCTGAAAATAAACATCATGCATGTGTTCTTGTACTATTAATTTATTTTAATAAATATCTTGTCCTTTCTACTTATAAAATTTTATGCAAGATTTGGCAGTGTTTCCTCCAATTTAGCATATTTCCATGCTGAATCCCAGTGAAGATGCCTATTTCAAAATGTTTAAGATGAAAACGATCACTTGACCCCTAGAGCCTCTAGTCAAACCTGATCAGGTTGGTATATTCTTATCCACAAAGCTTGAAACAAGTTCTATTATTGTAGTCAAGTTTGATTTACCGAACATCATCTTTTGACAAAATTGTAGAAATTAAACTAAGTGTGTTAATATTCGCATCAGGTTATTGAAATCTGCCAGGGCTTGTATAAGAGCCACCTTGTGTAGACTTTTAAATTACAGCCTGAGCTTGAACATTTCTTGAAATATAGTTGAAGGTGATGCAAGATTCTAACATAACCTAAGGGTGGTACTATCATGTATTCTAAACA
>NW_019236714.1:0-2082 GCF_002742605.1 Olea europaea var. sylvestris
AAAAAAAAAGTCTATTAAGCAAGGTTTTTGAAATTAATGAGAATTCAATGTTACTAATTGAATAGTACTATTTTTTCTTTTTAAAAATCTAAAATCCTCTACAAAGACGAAGAAACTATTTTACAACAAAGGAAAGTAATCGAGTAGATAGCAAAAGGTTGCACTACGTTCATTCACAAGCAGTTGGCTAGTTTTGAGTGTTAAAGAAAACATAATACATAGAGATTGAATGTGGCTACACGGTTCCCGGAGACGCACTTGGAAGCCTAGAGTTTCAGTTGATGGAAAACTTGAGATCAACAGCAAATTTTCCCAAAATTATTCCAAAAAGGTTCTAGCTAAATTCAAATTACCATTCTTATCTTGTTTTTATAGGCGTGCATTAAATGTGCGAAGTGTTTTAATACCAAAGATTTGGGTTTCACCACTTTACATCTCCATGTTTTTCTTATTATAATATAATTTTACACAGCTAATTAAGCAATACTTTTTATAGATTCATGATTAATTATAATTGTACATGATGAGCAATTTAATTGATGAAGTAATCTCATATAATAATTTCTTTTACTTAAACTTAAATTCATGTTTATTATTGTAGGTAGTTTGCAATGGAAGGACAATATGATTACACAAAACCTCAGCTAAATCGGGGATTTTTTTTTTTCTAGTACAGGTCCTTGTTTCTTTATTGATTAAGGATATTTCCACATAAACAAACCATTCTATCTTAGACTACAACATCATTTTGGCAGTGAACCTATCCCTATTGAAGTTTGCAAATGGAAGAGTCTAGTTTGGGTGACTAACAGTTATCAGAAACGAGTTTCTTTGATGAGAACTTGTTTGCTAAACATACCTTTCAAAGATCTTTATGTCAAATCATTCTTCATTATGAATTTTTATGTTGTTGTAGTCTTTTTATAGAGCATCAATTCAACTAGTTGAAGTAAGGAAGGTAGCATGATGTACCTTATTCAATTAATTGTATTTTACCGTTGGAACATTGTAGATGAAAAATCAATTAATATGCTTCATTTGAATTAGTGAACTGTGGAAGAATGATGATTATAAATACCAAAAAGGAGAGATAGAATTTAATACACGTGACATTAATGTTGATGTTGCAGTTGAATTAAATGAGTTTGAAAATGAAAAGTGATAGTAAACTATTCAGCAAATAAAAGTTACAGTTGTTGCATAGAATTCGTAGTTTATCTTGTATTCATCTCTGTTAATAGCTTTTGCATATGAAGTTCATTTGAAAATTCAATTATTCATGATTTCATCAAATCAAAAGGAATTACATACAACAGAATCATCACATAGCTGTGCGTGCACAGATTTTCTCACATTGATATTGTGGGTGATGAAATCCCAAGACTAGAAGAACTCAGTCGTTCCAGTAGCAGCAACAGTTACTACATAGAGCTGGGGTTTAGATTCACTTTTACATGCAAATTGTTCTTCACTTAAATTGGAGTTTTACTGAATTATACGACGCTTGTTTATTATTTAGTGATAATAAATATAAAGGCGGGGATGTTAAATAGTGAAGACCACCCAATGAAATATTTTAAACAAAAAATAAAATATTGTCATTCCTATGAATGAGTGAACTTTGATTGGTGATGAATATACCTACAGAAAACGCAGAGATAACATTTCAAATTAACTTCATTCTCGTAAAGGTATCATTATTTTGGATATTGCTGTAATATAAATTGGGTCTAAAGATGAGAGGTCATCATCAGTTATTTTGAAAATGAATTTAGAGCTGTTGCCAAGAAGTCACAGTCCATCTCCTATGTGTCTCATTTATTTGTAATATGATATAAAGGATCGTCCAATTATATATTTTTCAGTAAGTTGAGTATCTAAAAGTTCTATTAGGCGAGAAGTTTTTGAAACAGAAGGCCATAGGCTAAGATTATGCACCTACTCGTGATTGAGTTAGAAGATAAGTAGATATTTGAGTAATTCAGGTAACGATTCGAATGGAATTGCAAAAAATTATTCAAGTTACTTGGAGCAAATCTTATTTGTTGTAACAAATGTTACTCTGGTGGAAATTTTTCTAAT
>NW_019236715.1:0-2082 GCF_002742605.1 Olea europaea var. sylvestris
TACACCAGAGTCGATCCCATGTTCCGTCCTCTTCGGCCCATGCTGCCGCTCAGGCTGAGCCCGTTGATGTTTTTGATTTTTCGAAACCCTTTGATCCTATTACTGATATTCTTACTAGGGGTTCCCGTGTCTTTCTTCCACCTCGTTCGGATTTTCCTTCAGCTGTTCCGCTTCGAGCTCCCTTTCCTTCAACATCTACTTCTACTCTAGGGGTGGCTTCCTTGCCTGTTGACCCCATGGTGATGCTTATGGGTCAGATGTCTACTTTAGTCGCGTAGCAGGCTCGTATGATGGCAGAGATCACGCAGTTACGTGCTGTTTTGGAGCATCAGTCTGCTGAGCTTTCTTCATTTCGGCGTGCTCTATCAGTGTGTCAGCGTCAGTTGCGTTGGATTTGTGATCGATTGGATGAGAGCTCGAGTGACGAGACTAATGATAAGTCACCGAGTGCAGGTGGTGCTGCTTCTTAGTTTTAGTTTTAGTTTTTGATCATTTGTCATTTGTGACAAAAATGGGGAGTAGATAGTTTAATCTCAATTTAACTGTGATATATTGGATTAACTGTGATATAACTGTGGTTTGATATCTATTTAATGACTAGATTAAGTTTTGATGTTTTAGCAATATTGATGTATGTTTTTGGTGTTTTTTGACTTACATTACTATTGCTTCTTAATCTGGTTAATTACATATGCACTATTCCTTGTTTTATCTACTATTTCCATTTCACGTGCTTTTACACTTGGTATTGAGTTTCTGTATTTCAGGAAACAGGTTCGACAGGAGATAGTTGCTTTGGTTGAATGAATAGGTCATTAGGAGTTACATTTTTTTGTGTCCTTGACTATCTTGTGTAATTTTGTCACAGAATGCCAGAGGGGGAGTTTGTTAGGAAACTGTTGTAATTGGAAATCTGTGACCAAAAGGACTAATTTGTCGAGTTTGTAAAGTTAAGGACCAATTTGTCAATGTCTAAAAGTTCAGGGACTTGTGTTGCAATTTTGCAATAATTAATGTATAGGTCTAGGGTAAAGTTGGATGCTTTGAAGATGAAAACGGTGCAAGATTGGTGCTAGAGTTTCGCCCTGACCTCGTTTGAGCCTAAATAACAGAACCTGCGTCGCTGGAGTTTCGCCACCACTTCGCTTGAGCGAGAGTGCGTCGCTAGAGTTTCGTCGGAACTTCGCTCGAGCGACAGTGTCATCCGGCGTTTGGTAATTTTCCTTCATCGCGAATTTTAAACGCTCCATACTACCAAAAACGACCTACTATATAAATAAAAATTTCGCTTTTCATTAACAACTTTTGGCAAAACACATTGCACAATATTTTCCTCTCTACCAAAGGATAAATTGCAAAACTCTTCACCATATTATTCATTGAAAAAAAAAACATCAAACACCTTTTCAAACAAAACACCTATAAAAAATCCTCACTACTTCCAGAAGATCAGTTGATTGAAGATCCGGGAAGGAGGTTAATTGAAGAACTGGAGTTCTTGTTGATTCACGGGAAATAGAAGAAATACAAGGCTGGGATTTTGGCGCAAATCTACAGAATTCAGGAGAGCTTTGGTTGATACAGTAAGGAGGTCAGAGTGTTATTAGATACAGTCATGTCTGGCGTACTGTAAGTTGGAGTCTTCTATAGTGAATCCCTACTGGCTTGTGCTCGGAGTTTTTACCCAGTTGGGTTTTCTCCATCAACAATTTTTGTGTTATTTATTGCTTTCTGTCAATTTCAATTCAACCGGCAATTCAACATAGATAGTTAAATCATGTGAATGAATCTGGACAACGTTTAATTTATGTGACTTGTTGCATAACTTAATTAAATTGTTAAATTCCGCATAGACACCTATTCACCCCCCCTCTAGGTGTTGGTTGGGTCGAATTATAGCCTTTTCACATAGAAAATGGGTGCTCTTTCACAGAATATTACTTTCCACCAAGGAACTATACAAATCAGCCTTTAAAGTATACAAGAATGGCTAAAAAATATTAAGTTTTTGCAATAAAAACCGATCAACAAATAGTCACACAGATTTGACTCAACCAAGACCAAATTAGCACAATACCCATA
>NW_019236716.1:0-2082 GCF_002742605.1 Olea europaea var. sylvestris
TTTTTTTTAAAACTTCTTTTTTAATTTATACTATTTTCTAAAACAATTATGCTTCTCACACAGGTTCAATGACACACGGGAAACAAGGATTCAAAATTTCTCATGTGGCAAAGGAAAATGGAGGGAACACTAAAATGCACACATGAGGGATGCGTGAGAAGAGAAGCAAAACCTAGGCCCTATTACAAATTTCCATGGCACACTAAAATGCTTCTTGCACAACTTCTCATCATATATTAGAACCCGTAAATCCGGTGATAATTTCTTAGGGAAGGTAGCACTCCGACGATAAACTCAAAGCCGAAGCCGTGCTTGTGTATCTCTACCACAATTCCGAAGGTTTTTTTTCACTATCAACAATACTTTCCTCTGTTTATGAAGCATAAATCAATATTTTTGAAGATATTCATTTGTGAAGCATAACTCAATCTCCGTATGTTTGTGAAGCACTTTCCTCTATTTGTGAAGCATAAATCCATCTCCATCCCCAGTTTAGTAAGCTTCTCTCTTCGGGTTCTCGAAGCTTGTAAAATTTATTTGTAATGTTAAATTCCTTCAAGCTTTTAACGAGGTTTATGGTAACTGAGATAATAGTATATCATAGTTAAATGTTTGAAATTTGTTTCCTTTGATGCTTGTTTGTAGTGAACCTAGGTTATGGTGTTTTGAGGATTTAAACCCCATGTAAAATTAAGCCTTTTGTGATATAACTTTAGGCGTAGCAGCAAGATTAAATAGTAGACAAATCTTCAAAAACATGAGATGTTCATTATTTGTAAGTAATAATAATGTACGGGCATGTATTCAATTGAGACTTTTGTAGACTTTTTAAAGTGGGTGACTTCCGTGGACTTTGTGAACTTTTAAGTGATTTCTATGGATTTAGTAAGAATTAGTAAAAAAGCTTTCCATGGATTTCTATAGACTTTTAAAGACTTTTATTTTTTTAAACAAATATTAAATATATATAATGTAATATTATTAAACAACTTTTTATACATCCAAATCATCCACAACTCATATAATTGAAAATGCAAAACAATAAATCGCATTTTTCATGTCAAATTTTTTCCCAAAAAAAAATAAAAATCAAGTTACATCAGTTAGATTAACAAACAATCAAAATACCCAAAAATTAATAGTATTTTAGTAATGATCAACAAAAAAATATCAAACATTCCCAACATCATTCCACATATCAGATGTTATAGAAGTCCTCCATACATTAGCATTCTCTCTTCCTTGTTCTTGACTCTTAAAAAATTGTCCGAAGTCTTCCCCCTCATTAATCGAAGAAGATGAAGAATCTTCATTATGAGGTGCAATTGGGAATTCATCATAACGACAATCTTTACGAAGAAAATTGTGTAATCCTACACAAGCTAATACGAGTTGTGCTTGTGTACGATATGCAAATGGAGATGTTGTTTTGAAAATTGTGAATCTTGATTTAAATATACCAAATATCCTCCCAACTATTTTTCTCAAGGAAGCATGACGAAGATTAAACAACTTTTTTTGTATTTTCCGGGTCACGACCTTGACTAGTAAAATCTTGAAGATGATAATGGACACCTTGAAAAGGAGCTCAGAACTGACGTCGGTTTTGAAATGTACAGTCTCCCAAAAAATATTTCTTTGAACATAAAATACTTGTAAAATTAACAAGTAACTTATAACATGTATAAATATGATACAATAAGATAAAAGAAAAATGGAATAATAAAGTCATACCTTATGGCACTTTAATTCCATTTCTCCTTGTTAAAGCATCTCTCGACAACTTAGAATCATATGTTGATCACTCCCAACCACTAAGCACATATATAAATTCCAAATCAATGTTAGAAGCAGCCAAAACATTATGAAATTGTTCCATAATGATTTCTATAACTGCTTGTATCATTTTTAGTTACCATTGCTGGAATATGGGTACAATCAATAGCTCCAATACAATCCTAAAATAATACAAAAAATACAAAGAAATCATGAGAACACTAATGATAACATAAAACAAAAATTATAATAAATATTATTTCGTCACTTATTTCAAAGTAAAGGTAAAATCTTATACTTTTAAAA
>NW_019236717.1:0-2081 GCF_002742605.1 Olea europaea var. sylvestris
TTTCCCCGGCGCAATTTTTGTTTCCCATCAACCTGCAGAATTTTAGCCGATTCCGACACCGTCGCGAAAAATGACGAAATTGCTCCTAGCGCGGTTTTTGTTTTCGATCAACTTGTCAAATTTTAGCCCATTCCGACACCGTCGCGAAAAATAAAGAAATTTCCCCCGGCGCAATTTTCTTTTCCCATCAACCTGCAGAATTTTAGGCGCAGTTTTTGTTTCCGATCAACCTGTCAAATTTGAGCCCATTCCGACACTGTAGCGAAAAATGACGAAATTGAACCTGGCGCAGTTTTTGTTTCCGATCAACCTGTCAAATTTTAGCCTATTTCGACACCGTCGCGAAAAATGACGAAATTGCCCCTGGCACGATTTTTGTTTCCGATGAACCTGTCAAATTTTAGCCCATTCGACTCCGTCGCGAAAAATGACTAAATTGCCCCTGGGGCCGTTTTTGTTTCTGATCAAACTGTCAAATTTTAGCCCATTTCGACACCGTCGCGAAAAAAGACGAAATTGTCCCCGACGCGATTTTTGTGTTCGATCAACCGTCAAATTTTAGCCCATTCCGACACCGTCGAAAAAATGACGAAATTGCCCATGGCGCGATTTTTGTTTCTGATCAACCATTCAAATTTTAGCCCATTTCGACACCATCGCGAAAAATGACGAAATTGCCCCTGCCACGGTTTTTGTTTCCGATCAACCATTCAAATTTGAGCCCATTCCGGCACCGTCGTGAAAATGAAGAAATTTCCCCCGGCGCAATTTTTGTTTCCCATCAACCTGCAGAATTTTAGCCCATTCCGACACCGTCGCGAAAAATGACGAAATTGCCCCAAGCGCGATTTTTGTTTCCGATCAACTTGTCAAATTTGAGCCCATTCCAACACCGTCGCGAAAAATGACAAAATTGTCCCATGGAGCGATTTTTGTTTCCCATCAACTTGTCAAATTTTAGCCCATTCCGACACCGTCGCGAAAAATGCCGAAATTGCCCCAGGCCCAGTTTTTGTTTCCGAACTACCTGTAAAATTTTAGCCCATTCCGACACCGTTGCGAAAAATGACAAAATTGCCCCTAGCGCGATTTTTGTTTCCCATCAACTTGTCAAATTTTAGCGCATTCCGACATCGTCGCGAAAAATGAAGAAATTGCCCCTGATGCGATTTTTGTTTCCGATCAACCAGCCAAATTTCAGTCCATTCCGACACCGTCGCGAAAATTGACGAAATTTCCCTCGGCGCAATTTTCGTTTACCAACAACCTACAGAATTTTAGCCCATTCCGACACCGTCGCGAAAAATGACGAAATTGCCCCTGGCACGATTTTTGTTTCCGATCAACCTGTCAAGTTTTAGCCCATTCAACTCCGTCGTGAAAAATGACTAAATTGCCCCTGGGGCGGTTTTTGTTTCCGATCAACCTATTAAATTTTAGCCCATTTCGACACCGTCGCGAAAATGAAGAAATTTTCCCCGGCGCAATTTTTGTTTCCCATCAACCTGCAGAATTTTAGCCGATTCCGACACCGTCGGGAAAAATGACGAAATTGCCCCAAGCGCGGTTTTTGTTTTCGATCAACTTGTCAAATTTTAGCCCATTCCGACACCGTCGCGAAAAATGACGAAATTGCCCCTGGAGCGGTTTTTGTTTCCGATCAACCTATCAAATTTCTGCCCATTCCGACACCGTCGCGAAAAATAAAGAAATTTCCCCCGGCGCAATTTTCATTTCCCATCAACCTGCAGAATTTTAACCCATTCCGACACCGTTGCGAAAAATGACAAAATTGCCCCTGGCGCGATTTTCGTTTCCAATCAACCTGTCAAATTTTAGCCCATTCCGACACCGTCGCGAAAAATGACAAAATTGCCCCTGGCGCAGTTTTTGTTTCCGATCAACCCGTCAAATTTGAGCCCATTCCGACACTGTCGGGAAAAATGACGAAATTGACCCTGGCTCAGTTTTTGTTTCCGATCAACCTGTTAAATTTTTGCCTATTCCGACACCGTCGCGAAAAATGACGAAATTGCCCCTGGCACGATTTTTGTTTCCGATGAACCTGTCAAATTTTAGCC
>NW_019236718.1:0-2081 GCF_002742605.1 Olea europaea var. sylvestris
AGAAATGAACAAACCCTAAGTTACCATGAAATCAAAAACCACTTTCGCCAAAAACGAACAAGCTCGATGTTTTCGTGAAATCCGAATCCACTTTTCATTGGCTCTATTCCAATTGAATTTGACTAGCAATTCGCGAAAAATGAACAAACCTGAAGTTATCATGAAATTAAAAACCACTTTTCATTGCCTCGATTCTTATCGAATTTGACTAGCAATTCGCCAAAAACGAACAAACCCGAAGTTATCATGAAATCAAAAACCACTTTTCTTTTACCCGATTTCAATCGAATATGACAAGCAATTCGCCAAAAACAAACAAACCCGAAGTTACCATGAAATCAAAAACATCTTTTCATTGGCTCGATTCCAATCAAATTAGACTAGCAATTCGCCAAAAAGGGACAAACCCGAAGTTTTCATGAAATCAAAATCCACTTTGCATTGCCTTCATTCCAATTGAATTTGACTAGCAAATCGCGAAAAATGATCAAACCCAAAGTTATCATGAAATCAAAAACCACTTCTCATTGGCTCAATTCCAATTGAATTAGACTAGTAATTCGCCAAAAACGAACGAGCTCGAAGTTTTCATGAAATCAAAATCCACTTTTCATTGGCTTCGTTCCAATTGAATTAGACTAACAATTCGCGAAAAACGAACAAACCCAAAGTTACCATGAAATCAAAAACATCTTTTCATTGGCTCGATTCCAATCAAATTAGACTAGCAATTCGCCAAAAAGGGACAAACCCGAAGTTTTCATGAAATCAAAATCCACTTTTCATTGGCTTCGTTCCAATTGAATTTGACTAGCAAATCGCGAAAAATGATCAAACCCAAAGTTATCATGAAATCAAAAACCACTTCTCATTGGCTCAATTCCAATCGAATTAGACTAGTAATTCGCCAAAAACGAACGAGCTCGAAGTTTTCATGAAATCAAAATCCACTTTTAATTGGGTCTAATCCAATTGAATTTGACTAGCAATTCGCGAAAAATGAACAAACCAGAAGTAATCATGAAATCAAAAACCACTTTTCATTGCCTCGATTCCATTCGAATTTGACTAGCAATTCGCCAAAAATGAACGAGCCTGAAGTTTTCATGAATCAAAATCCACTTTTAATTGGGTCTAATCCAATTGAATTTGACTAGCAATTCGCGAAAAATGAACAAACCAGAAGTAATCATGAAATCAAAAACCACTTTTCATTGCCTCGATTCCATTCGAATTTGACTAGCAATTCGCCAAAAATGAACGAGCCTGAAGTTTTCATGAATCAAAATCCACTTTTAATTGGGTCTAATCCAATTGAATTTGACTAGCAATTCGCGAAAAACGAACAAACCCGAAGTTATCATGAAATCAAAATCCACTTTTCATTGACTCGATTCAAATCGAGTTTGACAAGCAATTTGCCAGAAACGAACAAACCCGAAGTTACCATGAAATCAAAATCAACTTTTCATCGGCTCTATTCCAATTGAATTTGACAAGCAATTCGCGAAAAACTAACAAACCCGAAGTTATCATGAAATCAAAAACCACCTTTCGTTGACTCGATTCCAATCGAATTTGAGTAGCATTTGCGAAAAAAGAACAAACCCGAAGTTATCATGAAATCAAAAACCATTTTCATTGACTCGATTCCAATCGAATTAGACTAGCAATTCACCAAAAACGAACTAGCCCAAAGATTTCATGAAATCAAAATCCACTTTTCATCGGCTCTATTCCAATTGAATTTGACAAGCAATTCTCGAAAAACGAACAAATCTGAAGTTAACATGAAATCAAAAACCACTTTTTATTGCCTCGATTCCAATCAAATTTGACTAGCAATTCACAAAAAATGAACAAACCCGAAGTTCTCATGAAATCAAAAACTACTTTTCATTGACTCGATTCCAATCGAATTAGACTGGCAATTCGCCAAAAACGAACAAGCCCGAAGCTTTCATGAAATCAAAATCCACTTTTCATCGGCTCTATTACAATTGAATTTGACTAGCGATTCGTGAAAAATGAACGAACCCGAAGTTATCATGAAATGAAAAACCACTTTTCATTGCCTCGAT
>NW_019236719.1:0-2081 GCF_002742605.1 Olea europaea var. sylvestris
AGAATTCCAAGTTGGGGATAAAGTGTTTCTGAAAGTAGCACCAATGAAAGGTGTACCTAGATTTGGAAAGAAATGCAAGCTACGACCCCGGTATATCGGACCTTTTGAGATACTTGATAGAGTCGAAAATGTGGCTTACCGACTAGCTTTGCCACCTGAATTATCGGCAATGCACAATGTGTTCCATATATCGATGATAAAGAAGTATGTACATGATCCTAATCATGTAGTGAGTTATCAAACCTTGGAGGTACAGAAAGATTTGCCGTACGAGGAACTACCGATCAAGATATTGGATTGAAAAGTGCATAAACTAAGGAATAAAAAGATTCAGCTGGTTAAGATACTGTGGAATCATCACGACATAGAAGAAGCCACTTGGGAAAAAGAAGAAGAAGCCAAAGACAAGTATCCACCACTATTCGCCCAATCAGAAGGTAGATTTCGAGGACAAAATTTTAATTAAAGTGTGGGGGATTTAGAACCCCAAATAATTCTAGACACCTTAGTGGCACTAAGACATGAATATTGGATGACTAAAGTATACTTCAAATTTTTAGTCTCATTTGAGACCCATTTTCGACATAGGAAACATTCGATTTGGAAACTGATATCTAAATAAAACTTGTAGCTCTTTGAGTTACTTTCCAACACACTTTGAATTACCTCAATCGGATATTAGAAGAAGAAGTTATGATAGAAACACTGAAAGCTGTGCAGTGTCAACCGGACTACAACCGGTCGACAGAAACTGCCCGAAATGAAAATTCTCATTTTTCTCTAGAATTTAAATATTTATTTTCATCAATTATTTTCTCAAAGGGCCACCCACGTTATTGGCAATAAAACCCCCACTAAATTGAAGCATTTAACCTCAAACTTAAATGGTACCCATGTTTTCTCTCTTAAATGAAATTTGACCCTTCATTTGCTTTAAGTTATGGGATATTTACCTATAAATAGAGATCTCATTTCACTCATTTTTTCTCACACCAAAAACAAGAGCTTTTACGTACTAAAGAAAGAGTTTCCAAGAGAGAAAAAGAGAGGGAGGAAAACTATTTTTCCTAGAAGTTTAAGAAGTGTTTTCAAGCATCAATTTTCAACGGTTTTCAAACATCCAAGGAATGCATTTCTTTCAACGTCCAAGTTTTATCGAAGTTTTCAATCCAAGTTTTCAAAGTTTCAAAAGTATCAATCAAGGTAGGTAGAGGTGCAATGTGTTTAATCGTGTTAAGTTATAAGTTTCGATTCATATTAATGTTTGTATGTCAAATGGTACTCCGGTGCGGCATATCCCTCTATGTTAATAGTTGTATGTCAAATGGTACTCCGGTACGACATACCCCTCTATGTTGAAGAAATGGTCGTATGTCAAATGGTGCTCTCGGGTACGGCATACCCCTTCATGTCAAATGGTGCCTCCGGGTACGGCATGTATGAAAAGTTATAAAGTTAATATTTTGAAATGTATAGCTTGATCACGAATGCACCTATGACACCTATTAAGTTTTTCAACTCACGAGTTTAATCCCATCTCTACAGATTGAAGGAATTCTACCTTGGGCATGGATGGAGGAGAAGATGGAGAGTGATGCAATGATCCCATGGAAATCCGGTGAATAAGTGATTTGGATTTATTTTTATGAAATGTTTTCCAATGTTATTTCTTTAAAATTTTGAATAACGCAGCGAGAACAAGTTATGTTTTCTTCAAATAAATTACATTTTATTGTTTTGAAAAATGATTCAGTGTTTTTGTTTAAAGTATTTGAAGTATAGTTATTTAAATTATTATCCGAAGATGTAAGCTTCCGCTAAAATGTATACACTTGTTACTAAACCACCGGTTAAGCTAAGTAAAGTAAGTAGCGTTTCGGTTCACTAGGGGTCGGCCACGCTGTAACGCCCCGACCCCTAGTGGACTAGAACGCTACTTACTTTACTTAGCTTAACCGGTGGTTTAGTAACAAGTGTATACGTTTGAAATTTAAATTGTCCTACAGGGTAATGTCACGTGGCAAAGGGTAAACCAAAGTGTGTACACCATAATGCACATGTAGCAAGGCTTTCACTGATTG
>NW_019236720.1:0-2081 GCF_002742605.1 Olea europaea var. sylvestris
CTTTGCTATTTGTACACTAATTTTTGGCACATGGTTTGAAACTTGCATTGTTAACAAGTGTCAATTGGATGGGAAAACTATTCAAAATTTTAACTGTCCAACAGGGTAATGTCACGTTGCAAAGTGTAAACAAAGTTGTACACCGTAGTGTACATGTAGCAAAGTCCTTACCGATCGAACTTTGCTATTTGTTCATTGATTTTTGACACGTCGTTTTACACACGCATTGTTATCAAGTGTAAATTCGATAGGAAAACTGTTTCAAATTAAAAGTGTCCAACAGGGTAATGTCACTTGGCAATGTGCAAACTAAAGTGTGTAAACCATAGTGTACATGTAGCAAGGTTCTTATCGATTGAACTTTGCTATTTGTACACCGATTTTTAACACTTGATTTGACACTTGTATTGTTGTCAAGTGTCAATTGGATGGGAAAACTGCTTGAAATTTCAACTGTCCAACAGGGTAATGTCACGTGGCAAAGTGTAATCTAAATTGTACACCATAGTGTACATGTAGCAAGGTTCTTATTTGTACATTGATTTTTGACTCATGGTTT
The DNA here is from genome assembly GCF_002742605.1 of Olea europaea var. sylvestris. NCBI lineage: Eukaryota > Viridiplantae > Streptophyta > Magnoliopsida > Lamiales > Oleaceae > Olea > Olea europaea. Next base: position 560 of record NW_019236720.1, read on the forward strand.
GACACTTGCATTGTTGTCAAGTGTCAATTGGATGGGAAAACTATTTGAAATTTCAACTATCCAACAGGGTTATGTCACGTGGCAAAATTTAAAATAAATTGTACACAATAGTGTACATGTAGCAAGGTTCTTACCGATTGGATTTTGCTATTTGTACGCTGTTTTTTGACACATTGTTTGACACTTTGAAATTTAAACTGCCCAACAATGTAGTGTCACGTGACAAAGGGTAAACTAAAGGGTATACCATAGTGTACATGTAGCAAGGTTCTTGCCGATTGAACTTTGCTGTTTGTACACCGATTTTTAACACGTTGCTTGACACTTACATTGTTGTCAAGTGTCAATTGGATGGGAAAATAGTTTTAAATTTAAACTGTCCAACAGGGTAATGTCACACGGTAAAGCGTAAACTAAAGTGTACATCGTAGTGTACTTGTAGCAAGGTATTACCATTCGAACATTGCTATTTGTATATTGATTTTTGAAATTTTGTTTGTCACTTGCATTGTTATCAAGTGTAAACTGGATAGGAAAATTGTTTGAAATTTAAACTGTCCAATAGAGTAATGTCATGTGGTAATGTGTAAACTAAAGTGTTTACACCAAAGTGTACATGTGGCAAGGTTCTTACCGATTGAACTTTACTATTTGTACACCGACTTTTGACACTTGCATTGTTGTCAAGTGTCAATTAGATGGGAAAACTGCATGAAATTTCAACTGTTTAACAGGGTAATGTCACGTGGCAAAGTGTAAACTAAATTGTACACCACAGTGTACATGTAGCAAGGTTCTTATTTGTACACTGATTTTTGACATATGGTTTGACACTTGCATTGTTGTCAAGTTTCAATTGGATAGGAAAACTATTTGAAATTTCATCTGTCCAATAGAGTAATATCAAGTGGCAAAGTCTAAAATAAATTGTACACCATAGTGTACATGTAGCAAGGTTCTTACCGATTGGACTTTGCTATTTGTACGCTGATTTTTGACACATTATTTGACACTTGCATTGTTTTCAAGTGACAATTAGATGGGAAAACTGTTTGAAATTTAACTGTCCAACAATGTAGTGTCACGTGGCAAAGTGTAAACCAAAGGGTATAGCATAGTGTACATGTAGCAAGGTTCTTACCAATTGAACTTTGCCATTTGTGCCCCGATTTTGGACATGTTGTTTGACACTTGCATTGTTGTCAAGTGTCATTTGGATGGGAAAATAGTTTGAAATTTAAACTGTCCAACAAGGTAATGACACATGGCAAAGTGTAAACTAAAGTGTACACCGTAGTGTACGTGTAGCAACGTCTTTACCGATCGAACTTTGCTATTTGTACATTGATTTTTGACACGTTGTTTAACACTTACATTGTTGTCAAGTATAAATTGTATAGGAAAACTATTTGAAATTTAAACTGTCCAACAGGGTAATGTCACGTGGCAATGAGTAAACTAAAGTGTGCACACCATAGTGTACACATAGCAAGGTTCTTACCGATTGAACTTTGCTACTTGT
>NW_019236721.1:0-2081 GCF_002742605.1 Olea europaea var. sylvestris
TAGTCATATTTGATTTGAAGCGCATCAATGAACAAAATCCTGACAAAATTTTAGTCAAATTTGATCGAAAACACACTAGTGAACCAAACTTAAGTGAAATTTTAGTCAAATTTGATTGGAAACATGCCAATGAACAAAATCCAGGTGAAATTTTAGTCAAATTTGATTGGAATCGGTCCTATGAACCAAACTTAAGTGAAATTTTAGTCAAATTTGATTGGAAACATGCCAATGAACCAAATTTAGGTGAAATTTTAGTCAAATTTGATGGAAAACACGCCAATGAACTAAACCCATGTGAAATTATAGTCAAATTTGATTGGAGAAGCACCAATGATCAAAATCCATATGAAATTATAGTTAAATTTGATTGAAAACACGTCATTTAACAAAACTCAAATGAAATTGTAGTCATATTTGATTTGAAGCGCAAAAATGAACAAAATTAAGACGAAATTTTAGTCAAATTTGATTGAAAACGCGCCAATGAAACAAATTCGAGTGAAATTTTAGTTAAATTTGATTGGAAGCACACCAATGAACAAAACACAAGTGAAATTTTAGTCAAATTTGACTAGAAACGGTCCTATGAACAAACCAATGTGAAATCTTAGTCAAATTGGATTGGAAACGCACCAATGAACTAAAACCATGTGAAATTTTAGTCAAATTTGATTGTACGAGCACCAATGATCAAAATTCAGATGAAATTATAGTCAAATTGGATTGAAAGCACGCCATTTAACGAAACTCAGATAAATTGGAGTCATTTTGATTTGAAGTGCGACAATGAGCAAAATCCAGTCGAAATTTTACTCAAACTTGATTAGACACGCTCCAATGAACCGAACTCAAGTGAATTTTTTGTCAAATTTGATAGGAAGCACGTTAAAGAACAAAATCCAGGTGAAATTTTAGCCAAATTTGATTGAAAACGTGCTAATGAATCAAACCCAAGTGAAATTTTAGTCAGATTTGATTGGAAACATGCAAGAACAAAACCTAAATGAAGTTTTTGTCAAATTTGATTGAAAACGCGCCAATGAACAAAATCCATGTGAAATATTAGTCAAATTTGATTGGAAAAGCACCAATGATCAAAATCTATATGAAATTTTAGTTAAATTTGATTTAAAAAGTACCCATTTAACAAAACTCGGATGACATTGTAGTCATATTTGGTTTGAAGCGCGACAATGAACAAAATTCATACGAAATTTTAGTCAAATTTGATTGGAAACACGCTAATGAAAAAATCCAGACGAAATTTGAGTCAAGTTTGATTGAAAACGTGCTAATGAAACAAACTCAAGTGAAATTGTAGTCAAATTTGATTGGAAACACGTCAATGAACAAAATCCAGGTGAAATTTTTGTGAAATTTGATTGGAAACGAGCCAATGAACTAAACCCAAGTGAGATTTTAGTCAAATTTGATTGGAAAAACACCAATGATCAAAATTCAGATGAAATTTTTTCCAAATTTGATTGAAAAAGTGCCATTTGACAAAACTCAGATGAAATTGTAGTCTCGTTTGATTTGAAGCGCGACAATGAAAAATATCCAGACGAAATTTTCGTTAAATTTGATTGGAAACGCACCAATGAACCAAATTCAAGTAAAATTTTATTCAAATTTGATTAGAAACACGCCAATAAACTAAACCAATTTGAAATTCTCGTCAAATTTGATTGGAAGCACACAATGAACAAAATATAGACGAAATTTTAGTCAAATTTGATTGGAAACGTGCCCATGAGCCAAACTCAAGCGAATTTTTTGTCAAAATTGATTAGAAATGCACCAATTAACAAACCCATGTGAAATTTTAGTCAAATTTGATTGAAAATCGTCGATGAACGTAATGCAGATGATATTTTAGTCAAATTTGATTGAAAACGTGCCGATGAACTAAATCTATGTGAAATTTTCGTTAAATTTGACTGGAAACCTGCTAATGAACAAAATTAAAACTAAATTTGGGTCAAATTTTAATGGAAACGGGCCAATAAACTAAACCAATGAGAAACCCACCGATGAACAAAACGCAAATGGAATTTTTATTAAATTTGATTGGAAAC
>NW_019236722.1:0-26624 GCF_002742605.1 Olea europaea var. sylvestris
TTTGCCACGTGCCATTACCCTGTTGGACACTATATATGTGAAACAGTTTTTCCATCCAATTGACACCTGACAAGAATGTAAGTATCAAACGACGTCTTAAAAATCGGTGTACAAATAGTAAAGTTCAAACGGTAAGACCCTTGCTACATGTACGCTTTAATTTACACTTCGCCAAGTGACATTACCCTACTGGACAATTTAAATTTCAAATAGTTTCCCATCCAATCGACACTTGACAGCAATACAAATGTCGAACAACGTGTCAAAAGCAGTGTACAAATAGAAAAGTTCAATCAGTAAGGACCTTGCTACATGTGCACAATGGTGTACACTTTAGTTTAAACTTTGCCACGTGACATTACCCTGTTGGACAGTTTAATTTTCAAACAATTTTCCCATCCAATTGACACTGACACCAATGCAAGTGTAAAAGAACGTGTACAAAATCAGTGTACAAATAGCAAAGTTCAATCGGTACGGACCTTGCTACACGTTTAATATGGTGTACACTCTAGTTTACACCTAGCAATGTGCTATTACCCTATTGGACAATTTAAATCTCAAACAGTTTCCCATCCAATTGACACTTGACAACAATGCAGGTTTAAAACAACCTTTTAAAAATCAGTGTACAAATAGAAAAGTTCAATCAGTATGAACCTTGCTTCATGAGCACTATGGTGTACACTTTAGTTTACACTTTGCCACGTGACATTACCCTACTGGACAGTTTAAATTTCAAACTGTTTTCTAATCCAACTGACACTTGAGAACAATTCAAGTGTTAATGAGCGTGTCAAAAATTAGTCTACAAATAGCAAAGTTCAATCGGTACAGACATTGCTACATGTTTACTATGGTGTACACTTTAGTTTACACTTGCCCACATGACATTACCCTGTTGGAAAATTTAAATTTTGAACAGTTTCCCATCCAATTAACACTTGACAACAATACAGATTTCAAACAATGTGTCTAAAATCAGTGTAGAAATAGTAAAGTTCAATCGGTATGAAACTTGCTACATGTGCACTATGATGTATACTTTAGTTTACACTTTGCCACGTGACGTTACCCCTATTGGACAGTTTAAATTTCAAACAGTTTTCCCATCCAATTGACACTTGAGAACAGTGCAAGTGTCAAAGATCGTGTCAAAAATCAGTATACAAATAGTAAAGTTCAATCGTTACAGACCTTGCTACATGTTTACTATGGTGTACACTTTAGCTTACACTTTGCCACGTGACATTACCCTGTTAGACAATTTAAATTTCAAATGGTTTCCCATCCAATAAACACTTGACAACAATGCAGGTTTCAAACAACATGTCTGAAATCAGTGTACAAACAGCAAAGCTCAATCGGTATGAACCTTGCTACATGTGCACTATGGTGTACACTTTATATTACACTTTGCCACGTGACATTACCCAGTTGGACAGTTTAAATTTCAAATGGTTTTCCAATCCAATTGACACTTGACAACAATGCAAGTGTCAAAGAACGTGTCAAAAATCAGTGTACAAATAGAAAAGTTCAGACGGTATGAATCTTGTTACGTGTACACTTTAATTTACACTTCACCACGTGACATTACCCTGTTGGACAGTTTAAATTTCAAATAGATTTCCCATCCAATCGACACTTGACTGCAATACAAGTATTAAACAACGTGTCAAAAATTGGTGTACAAATCGCAAAGTTCAATCAGTAAGGACCTTGCTCTATGTACACAATGGTGTACACTTTAGTTTACACTTTGCCACATTACCCTGTTGGACAGTTTAAATTTCAAACACTTTTCCCATCCAATTGACACTGACAACAATGCAAGTGTCAAAGAACGTGTACAAAATCAGTGTACAAATAGCAGAGTTCAATCGGTACGGACCTTGCTACACATTTACTATAGTGTACACTTTAGTTTACACCTTGCCACGTGTTATTACCCTGTTGGACAATTTAAATTTCAAACAGTTTACCCATCCAATTGACACTTGACAACAAGGTAAGTGTCAAAGAACGTGCCAAAAAGCAGTGTAAAAATAGCAAAGTTTAATTGGTAAGAACCTATGAACATGTACACTATGGTGTACGCATTAGTTTACACTTTGCCATGTGGCATTATCCTGCTGGACAATTTAAATTTCAAACAGTTTTCCCCTATAATTGACATTTGATAACAATGCAGGTTTCAAACAACGTGACAAAAATCAGTTTACAAATAGGAAAGTTCAATCGGTATGAACCTTGCTACATGTACACTACGGAGTACATTTTAGTTTACACTTTACCACGTGACAATACCCTGTTGGACAGGTTAAATTTCAATCAATTTTCCCATCCAATTGACAGTTGACAACAATGCAAGGGTCAAAGAATGTGTCAAAAATCTGTGTACAAATAGGAAAGTTCAGTTGGTAAGAACCTTGCAACATGTACACTATGGTGTACGCATTAGTTTACACTTTGCCACGTGACATTACCCTGTTGGACAATTTAAATTTCAAATAGTTTTCCCATCCAATGGACACTTGGCAACAGTGCAGGTTTCAAACAACGTGTCGAAAATCAATGTACAAATAGCAAAGTTCAATTGGTATGAACCTTGCTACATGTACATAATAGTGTATAGTTTAGTTTACACTTTACCATGTGACATTATCCTGTTGGACAGTTTAAATTTCAAATAGTTTTCCCATTCGATCGACACTCGACAGCAATACAATTGTCAAACAACGTATCGAAAATCAGTGTTCAAATAGCGCAGTTCAATCATTAAGGACCTTGCTACATGTACATAATAGTGTATAGTTTAGTTTACACTTTACCATGTGACATTATCCTGTTGGACAGTTTAAATTTCAAATAGTTTTCCCATTCGATCGACACTCGACAGCAATACAATTGTCAAACAACGTATCGAAAATCAGTGTTCAAATAGCGCAGTTCAATCATTAAGGACCTTGCTACATGTACATAATAGTGTATAGTTTAGTTTACACTTTGCCACGTGACATTACCCTGTTGGACAGTTTAAATTTCAAATAGTTTTCCCATTCGATCGACACTCGACAGCAATACAATTGTCAAACAACGTATCGAAAATCAGTGTTCAAATAGCGAAGTTCAATCATTAAGGACCTTGCTACATGTACATAATAGTGTATAGTTTAGTTTACACTTTGTTACGTGACATTACCCTGTTGGACAGTTTAAATTTCAAACACTTTTCCCATCCAATTGACATTGACAACAATGCATGTGTCAAAGAACGTGTAGAAAATTAGTGTACAAATCGCAAAGTTCAATTGGTACGGACCTTGCTATATGTTTACTATGGTGTACACTTTAGTTTACACTTTTCCACGTGACATTACCCTGTTGAACACTCAAAATTTCAAACAGTTTTTTCATCCAATTGACACTTGACAACGATGAAGTGTCAAACAACGTGCCAAAAATTAGAGTATAAGCAGCAAAGTTCAATCGATAAGAACCTTGAGACGTGTACACTATGGTGTACACTTTAGTTTACACTTTACCACGTGACATTATGTTGTTGGGTAGTTTAAATTTCAAATAGTTTTCCCGTCCAATTGACACTTGACAACAATACAAGTGTCAAACAACATGTCAAAAATCATTGTACAAATAGCAAAGTCCAATCGGTAAGAGCCTGGCTACATGTACACTATGTGGAGCACTTCAGTTTACATTTTGCCACGTGAAATTACCTTGTTGGACAGTTTAAATTTCAAACAATTTTCCCATCCAATTGATATTTAATAATGCAAGTGTCAAACAATGTGTCAAAATTCAGTGTACAAATAGCAAAGTTAAATCGGTACGAACCTTGCTACAAGTACACTATGGTGTAGACTTTAGTTTACACTTTGCCACGTGACATTACCATATTGGACAGTTTCAATTTCAAACAGTTTTCCCATCCAATTGACACTTGACTACAAAGCAACTGTCAAACAACTTGTCAAAAATCAGTGTACAAATAGCAAATTTCAATCGGTAAGAGCCTGGCTACATGTACACTATGTGGAGCACTTCAGTTTACACTTTCCCACATGAAATTACTCAGTTTGACATTTTTACTTCAAACAATTTCCCATCCAATTGACACTTGACAACAATGCAAGTGTCAGACAACATGTCAAAAATCAGTGTACAAATAGCAAAGTTCAATCGGTATGAACCTTGCTACATGTACACTATGGTGTAGACTTTAGTTTACACTTTGCCACGTGACATTACCATGTTGTACAGTTTCAATTTCAAATAGTTTTCCCATCCAATTGACACTTGATTACAAAACAAGTGTCAAACAACGTGTCCAAAATCAGTGTACAAATAGCAATGTTCTATTGGTTAGAACCTTGTTACTTGTACACTATGGTGTACACTTTAGTTTACACTTTACCACATGACATTACCCTGTTGGACAGTTTAAATTTCAAATAATTTTTCCATCCAATTGACACTTGACAACATTGCAAGTGTCAAGCAATGTGTCAAAAATCAGTATACAAATAGCAAAGTTCAATTGGTAAGAACCTTGCTACATGCACACTATGGTATACACTTTAGTTTACACTTTACCACGTGACATTACCCTATTGGATAGTTTAAGTTTCCAACCATTTTCCCATCTAATTGACACTTGACAACAACGCAAGTATCAAACAACATTTCAAAAATCAGCGTACCAATTGCAAAGTTCAATAAGTAAGAACCTTGCTACATGCACACTATGGTGTACACTTTAGTTTACACTTTGCCACGTGACATTACCCTGTTGGATAGCTTAAAATTTAAATAGTTTTTCCATCCAATTGACACTTGACAAAAATGCAAGTGTCAAACAATGTGTTAAAAATCGGTGTACAAATAGTAAAGTTCAATCGATAAGAATCTTGTGACATGTACACTATGGTATACACTTTAGTTTACACTTTGCCACGTGACACTAACCTGCTGGATAGTTTAAATTTCAAATAGTTTTCCCATCCAATTGACAGTTAACAACAATGTAAGTATCAAACAACATGTCAAAAATCAGTGTACAAATAATAATGTTCAATCGGTAAGAACCTTGCTACATGTACACTATGGTATACACTTTAGTTTACACTTTTCCACAGACATTACCCTATTGGATGGTTAAAATTTCAAACACTTTTCCCATCCAATTAACACCTGACAATAATGTAAGTGTCAAACAACGTGTCAAAAATCAGTGTCCAAATAGCGAAGTTCAATTGGTAATAACCTTGCCACATGTACACTATTGTGTACAATTTAGTTTACACTTTGCCACATGACATTACCCTATTTGACGGTTTAAATTTCAAACTATTTTTCCATCCAATTGACACTTGACAATACTGTAAGTGTCAAATAATGTGTCAAAAACCAGTGAACAAGTAGCAGTTTTCCCATCCAGTTGAAACTTGACAACAACGCAAAGGTCAAACAACGTGTCAAAAATAAGTGTACAAATAGAAAAGTTCAATCGATAAGAGCCTTGCTACATGTACACTATGGGGTACACTTTAGTATACTCTTTACCATGTCACATTACCCTGTTGGACATTTTAAATTTCAAATAGTTTTTCCATCCAATTGACACTTGACAACAATGCAAGTGTCAAACAATGTGTTAGAAATCAGTGTACAAATAGGAAAGTTCAATCGGTTTGAACCTTGCGACATGTACTCTATGGAGTACACTTTAGTTTACACTTTGCCATGTGACACAACCCTGTTCGACAGTTCAAATGTCAAATAGTTTTCTCATCCAATTGAAAATTGACAACAATGCAAGTGTCAAACAACGTGTCAAAAATCAGTGCATAAATAGCAAATTTCAATCGGTAAGGACCTTGCTAATGTATACTATGGTATACACTTAAGTTTACACTTTGCCACACGACATTACCCTGTTAGACATTTTAAATTTGAAACATTTTTTCCATCCAATTGACACTTGACAACAATGTAAGTGTCAAACAACGTGTCAAAAATCAATGTACAAATAGGAAAGTCCAATCGGTACGAACCTTGCTGCATGTACTCCATGGTGTAGACATTAGTTTACACTTTGCCACGTGACATTACCCTATTGGACAATTTCAATTTCAAACTGCTTTTCCATCCAATTGGCACTTAACTACAAAGCAAGTGTCAAACAACGTGTCCAAAATCAGTGTACAAATAGCAAAATTCAATAGGTAAGAACCTTGCTACATCACATTATGGTGTACACTTTAGTTTACACTTCGTCACGTGACATTACCTTGTTGGACAGTCTAAATTTCAAACAGTTTTTTCTTCCAATTAACACTTGACAACAATACAAGTGTCAAACAATATGTCAAAAATCAGTGTATAAATAGCAAAGTTCAATCGATAACAACCTTGCGACATGTACACTATGGTGTACCCTTTAATTTATACTTTGCCACGTGATATTATCCTGTTTGACAGTTTAAATTTCAAAAAGTTTTCCGATCCAATTGACACTGGACAACAATGAAAGTGTAAAACAATGTGTCAAAAATCATTGTACAAATAGCAAAGTTCAATCGGTAAGAACCTTGCTACATGTACACTATGTGGAACACTTTAGTTTACACATTGCCACGTGACATTACCATGTTGGACAATTAAAATTTCAAACAATTTTCCCATCTAATTGACACTTGACTACAAAGCAAGTGTTAAACAACAAGTCCAAAATCAGTGTACAAATAGCAAAGTTCAATCGGTAAGAATCTTGCTACATTACACTATGGTGTAAACTTTAGTTTACACTTTTCCACGTGACATTACCCTGTTGAATAGTCAAACTTTAAAACAATTTTTTCGTCCAATTGACACTTGACAACGATGCAAGTCTCAAACAACATGTTAAAAATCAGTGTATAAATAACAAAGTTCAATCGGTAAGAACCATGAGGCATGTACACTATGGTGTACACTTTAATTTACAGTTTGCCGCGACACATTGTGCTGCTGGACAGATTAAATTTCAAATAGTTTTCCCATCCAATTGACAGTTGACAACAATACAAGTGTCAAACAACATGTCAAAAATTAGTGTACAAATAGTAAAGTTCAATCGGTAAGAACCTGGCTACATGTACACTACGTGGAACACTTCAGTTTACACTTTGCCACATGAAAATACCCTGTTCGATAGTTTAAATTTCGAACAATTTTCCCATCCAATTGACATTTGACAACAATGCAAGTATCAAACAATGTGTCAAAAATCAGTGTACAAATAGCTAAGTTCAACCGGTAGGAACCTTGCTACATGTACACTATGGTGTAGACTTTAGTTTACACTTTGCAACATTACAATACCCTATTGGACAATTTCAATTTCAAACTGCTTTCCCATCCAATTAACACTTGACAACAAATCAAGTGTCAAACAACGTGTGGAAAATCAATGTACAAATGGCAAAGTTCAATCTGTAAGAACCTTGCTACATGTACACTATGGTGTACACTTTAGTTTATACTTTACCACGGGATACTACCTTGCTAGACAGTTTAAATTTCAAATAGTTTTCCCATTCAGTTAACACTTAGCAACAATGCAAGCGTCAAACAATGTGTCAAAAATTAGTGTACAAATAACAAAGTTTAATCGGTAAGAACCTTGCTACATGCTTACTATTGTATACACTGTAGTTTACAGTTTGCCGCAGACATTATCCTATTGGGCTGTTTAGATTTCAAACATTTATCCCATCAAAATTGACACTTGACTACAATGTAAGTGTCAAACAACATATCAAAAATCAGTGTACAAATAGAAAAGTTCAATCGATAAGAACCTTGCTACATATACACTACTGTGTATAATTTAGCATACACTTTACCACATGACGTTACCTTGTTGGACTGTTTAAATTTCAAACAGTTTTTCCATCCAATTGACACTTGACAACAATGTAATTGTCAAATAACGTGTAAAAAATCAGCGAACAAATAGCAGTTTCCCATCCAGTTAACAATTGACAACAATGCAAGGGTCAAAAAATGTGTCAAAATTAAGTTTACAAATAGCAAGGTTCAATCGGTAAGAACCCTGCTACATGCACACTATGGTGTACACTTTAGTTTACACTTTCCCACGTGACTTTACCCTATTGGACATTTTAAATTTCAAACAATTTTTCCATCCAATTGGCACTTGACAACAATCCAATTGTTAAACAACATGTCAAAAATCAGTGTACAAATAGCAAAGTTCAATCGGTTAGAATCTTGCGACATGTACACTATAGACTACACTTTAGTTTACACTTTACCACGTGACACTGCCCTACTTGACAGTTTAAATGTCAAACCATTTTCCCATCCAATTGACACTTGACAACAATGCAAGTGTCAAACAACGTGTCAAAAATTAGAGCATAAATAGCAAATATCAATCGGTAAGGACCTTGCTACATTTACAATGTGGTGTACACTTGAGTTTATACTTTGCCACGTGACATTACCCTGTTGGACAGTTTAAATTTCAAATAGTTTTCCTATCCAATTGACACTTGACTCAAAGCAAGTGTCAAAAAATGTGTCCAACATCAGTGTGCAAATAGCAAAGTTCAATCGGTAATAACCTTGCTACGTTACACTACGATTTATACTTTAGTATACAATTTGCCACGTGACATTACCATCTGAGACAGTTTAAATTTCAAACAATTTTTCCATCCAATTGGCACTTGACAGCAATGCAAGTGTTAAACAACGTATCAAAAATCAATGTACAAACGGCAAAGTTCAATCTGTAGGAACCTTGCGACATGTACACTATGGTGTACACTTTGCCACGTGACATTACCCTGTTGGACAGTTTAAATTTCAAACAGTTTTCCCATCCAATTGACACTTGACAAAAATGAAAGTGTCAAACAACGTGTCAAAAATGAGTGTACAAATAGCAAAGTTCAATTGGTAAGAACCTTGTTACATGTACACTATGTGAAACACTTTAGTTTAGACTTTGCCATGTGACATTACCCCGTTGGACAGTTTAAATTTCAAACAGCTTTCCCATCCAATTGACACTTACAACAATACAAATGTCGAACAACATGTCAAAAATCAGTGTCCAATTAGCAAAGTTCAATTGGTAATGGCCTTGCTACATGTACACTATGGTGTACACTTTAATTTACACTTTGCCACGTGACATTATCCTGTTGGATAGTTTAAATTTCAAATAGTTTTCCCATCCAATTGACACTTGACTACAATGCAAGTGCGAAACAACGTGTCCAAAATCAGCGTACAAATGGCAAAGTTCAATCGGTAAGAACCTTGCTACATATACACTATAGGTGCATATTTAGTTTACACTTTGCCATGTGATATTACCCTGTTAGACAGTTCAAATTACAATCAGTTTTCCCATCTAATTGACACTTGGCAACAATGCATGTCTCAAACAACTTGTCAAACATTAGTGTACAAATAGTGGTTTTCCCGTTCAATTGAAACTTGACAACAACGCAAGTGTTAAACAACATGTCAAAAATCAGGGCACAAATAGCAAAGTTTAATCGGTAAGAACCTTGCTACATGTATACTATTGTGTACACTTTAGTTTACACTTTTTCACGTGACATTACCCTTTTGGACATTTTAAGTTTCAAACATTTTTCAATCCAATGAACACTTGACAACAATGTAACTGTCAAACAACGTGTCAAAAATCAGTGTACAAATAACAATGTTCAATCGGTAAGAACCTTGCGACATGTACACTATGGAATACACTTTAGTTTACACTTTGCCACATGACACTACCCTACTGGACAGTTTAAATTTCAATCAGTTTTCCCATCCAATTGACACTTGACAACAATGCAAGTGTCAACTAACATGTTAAAAATCAGTGTACAAATAGCAAAGTTCAATCGGTAAGAATCTTGCTACATTACACTAAGGTCTACACTTTAGTTTACACTTTTCCACGTGACATTACCCTATTGGACAGTCAAAATTTCAAAAAAAAATTTCATCCAATTGACACTTTACAACAATGCAAGTGTCAAACAACGTGTCAAAAATCAGTGCATAAACAGCAAAGTTCAATCGCTAAGAACCTTGAGACATGAACACTATGGTATACGCTTTAGTTTACACTTTGCCACGTGATATTACCCTATTGGACAGTTTAAATTTTAAACAACTTTCCCATCCAATTAACACTTGACAACAATATAAGTGTCAAACAACGTGTCAAAAATCAGTGTACAAATAGCAAAGTTCAATCGGTAAGAACCTTGCTACATTTACACTATGAGCAACACTTCAGTTTACACTTTGCCACGTGAAATTACCCTATTGGACAGTTAAAATTTCAAACAATTTTTCCATCTAATTGACACTTATCAATGCAAGTGTCAAACAATGTGTCAAAATTCAGTGTACAAATAGCAAAGTTAAATCGATACAAACCTTGCTACAAGTACACTATGGTGTAGACTTTAGTTTACACTTTGCCATGTGACATTACACTGTTGGGCAGTTTCAATTTCAAACAGTTTTCCCATCCAATTGAAACTTGACTACAAAGAAAGTGTCAAACAACATGTTCAAAATCAGTGTACAAATAGCAAAGTTTAGTAGGTAAGAACCTTGCTACATTACACTATGGTGTACACTTTAGTTTACACTTAGCCATGTGACATTACCCTTTTGGACAGTTTAAATTTCAAACTATTTTTCCATCCAATTGACACTTGACAACAATGCAAGTGTCAAACAACGTGTCAAAAATCAGTGTACAAATAGCAAAGTTCAAACAGTAAGAATCTTGCTACATTACACTATAGTGTACACTTTAGTTTACACTTTTCCACGTGATATTACCCTGTTGGACAGTCAAAATTTCAAACAGTTTTTCCATCCAATTGACACTTTACAACAATGCAAGTATCAAATAACATGTCAAAATTCAGGGTATAAACGGCAAAGTTAAATCGCTAAGAGCATTGAGATATGTATACTATGGTATACACTTTAGTTTACACTTTGCTACGTGACATTACCCTATTGGACAGTTTAAATTTCAAACAGTTTTCCCATCCAATTGACACTTGACAACAATACAAGTGTCAAACAACGTGTCAAAAATCAGTGCACAAATAGCAAAGTTCAATCAGTAAGAACCTTGCCACATGTACACTATGTGGAACACTACAGTTTACACTTTGCCATATGAAATTATCCTATTGGACAATTTAAATTTCAAACAGTTTTCCCATCTAATTGACACTTAACAGTACAAGTGTAAAACTACATGTAAAAAATCAGTGTACAAATAGCAAAGTTCAATCGGTACGAACCTTGCTACATGTACACTATGGTGTAGACTTTAGTTTACACTTTACCACGTGACATTACCTTGTTGGACGGTTTCAATTTCAAACAGTTTTTCCACCAATTGACACTTGACTACAAAGCAAGTGTCAAACAACCTGTCCAAAATTATTGTACAAATAGCAAAGTTCAATAGGTAAGAACCTTGCTACATTACACTATAGTGTACACTTTAGTTTACATTTCGCCACGTGACATTACCCTGTTGGATAGTCTAAATTTCAAATAGTTTTTCCATCCAATTGACACTTGATAACAATACCAGTGTCAAACAACGTGTCAAAAATTAGTGTACAAACAGCAAAGTTCAATCGATAACAACCTTGCGACCTGTACACTATGGTGTACACTTTAATTTACACTTTGCCATGTAACATCACCCTACTCGACAGTTTAAATTTTAAAAAGTTTTCGATCCAATTGATACTTGACAACAATGAAAGAGTCAAACAACGTGTCAAAAATCAGTGTACAAATAGGAAAGTTCAATTGATAAGAACATTGCTACAAGTACATTATGTAGAACACTTTAGTTTACACTTTGCCACGCGACATTACCCCATTGGGCAGCTAGAATTTCAAATAGATTTCCCATCCAATTGACACATGACAAAATGAAAATGTGAAACAACGTGTCCAAAATCAGTGTACAAATTGCAAAGTTCAATCGGTAAGAATCTTGCTACATTACACTATAGTGTACACTTTAGTCTACACTTTTTCATGTGACATTACCCCGTTGGACAGTCAAAATTTCAAACAGTTTTTCCATCCAATTGACATTGAAACGATGCAAGTGTTAAACAACTTGTCAAAAATCAGAGTATAAGCAGTAAAGTTCAATCGATAAGAACCTTGAGACATGTACACTATGGTGTACACTTTACTTTACACTTTACCACGTGACATTACGCTGTTGGGTAGTTTAAATTTCAAACAGTTTTCCCATCCAATTGACACTTGACAACAATACATGTGTCAAACAACATGTAAAAATCATTGTACAAATAGCAAAGTTCAATCGGTAAGAGCCTGGCTACATGTACACTATGTGGAACACTTCAGTTTACACTTTGCCACACGAAATTACCCAGTTGGACAGTTTAAATTTCAAACAACTTTCCCATACAATTGACACTTCATAACAATGCAAGTGTCAGACAATGTGTCAAAAATCAGTGTACAAATTGCAAAGTTCAATCGGTAAGAACCTTGCTACAGGTACACTATGGTGTAGACTTTAGTTTACACTTTGCCACGTGACATTACCATATTGGACAGTTTCAATTTCAAACAGTTTTCCCATCCAATTGACACTTGACTACAAAGCAACTGTCAAACAACGTGTTAAAAATCAGTGTACAAATAGCAAAGTTCAATCGGTAAGAGCCTGGCTACATGTACACTATGTGGAGTACTTAAGTTTACACTTTGCCACATTAAATTACTCAGTTTGACAGTTTAAATTTCAAACAACTTTCCCATCCAATTGACACTTGACAACAATGCAAGTGTCAGACAATGTGTCAAAAATCAGTGTACAAATAGTAAAGTTCAATCGGTAAGAACCCTGCTACATGTGTACTATGGTGTAGACTTTAGTTTACACTTTGCCACGTGACATTACCATGTTGGACAGTTTCAATTTCAAACAGTTTTTCCATCCAATTAACACTTGACTAAAAAACAAGTGTCAAACAACGTGTCCAAAATCAGTGTACAAATAGTAAAGTTCAATTGGTTAGAACCTTGCTACATGTACACTATGGTGTACAATTTAGTTTACACTTTACCACGTGACATTACCCTATTGGACAGTTTAAATTTCAAATAGTTTTCCCATCCAATTGACACTTGACAACAATGCAAGTATCAAGCAATGTGATGAAAATCAGTAGACAAATAGCAAAGTTCAATTGGTAAGAACCTTGCTACATGCACACTATGGTGTACACTTTAGTTTACACTTTGCCACGTGACATTACCCTATTGGATAGTTTATATTTCCAACCATTTTCCCATCTAATTGACACTTGACAACAATGCAAGTATCAAACAACGTGTCAAAAATCAGTGTATAAATTGCAAAGTTCAATCAGTAAGAACCTTGCTACAGGGACACTACGGTGTACACTTTAGTTTACACTTTGCCACGAGACATTATCCTGCTGGACAGCTTAAATTTCAAACAGTTTTTCCATCCAATTGACACTTAACAAAAATGCAAGTGTCAAACAACGTGTCAAAAATTGGTGTACAAATAGTAAAGTTCAATCTATAAGAACCTTCCGACATGTATACTATGGAGTGCACTTTAGTTTACCCTTTGCCACGTGACACTACCTTGCTGGATAGTTTAAATGTCAAACAGTTTTACCATCCAATTGACACTTGACTACAGTGCAAGTGTCAGACAACGTGTCAAAAATTGGTGTACAAATAGTAAAGTTCAATCGATAAGAACCTTGTGACATGTACACTATGGAGTACACTTTAGTTTACCTTTGCCACGTGACACTACCCTGCTGGATAGTTTAAATGTCAAACAGTTTTCTCATCCAATTGATACTTGACTACAAAGCAAGTGTTAAACAATGTGTCAAAAATCAGTGCACAAATAGCAAAGTTCAACTGGTAAGAACCTTGTTGCATGTACACTATGGTGTACACTTTGGTTTACACTTTGCCACGTGACACTACACTGCTGAACTGTTTAAATTTCAAATAGTTTTTCCATCCAATTGACACTTAACAACAATGCAAGTGTCAAACAACGTGTTAAAAATCAGTGTTCAAATAATAATGTTCAATCGGTAAGATCCTTGCTACATGTACACTATGGTATACACTTTAGTTTACAATTTGTCATGGACGTTACCCTATTAGACGGTTAAAATTTCAAACACTTTTCCCATCCAATTAACACCTGACAATGATGTAAGTGTTAAACAATGTGTCAAAAGCTAAGTTCAATTGGTAATAACCTTGCTACATGTACACTATTGTGTACAATTTAGTTTACACTTTGCCACGTGACATTACCCTATTTGACTGATTAAATTTCAAACAATTTTTCCATCCAATTGACACTTGACAACAGTGTAAGTGTCAAATAACGTGTCAAAAACCAGTGAACAAATAGCAGTTTTCCCATCCAGTTGACACTTGATAACAACGCAAGGGTCAAACGTGTCAAAAATAAGTGTACAAATAGCAAAGCTCAATCGATAAGAACCTTGCTACATGTACACTATGGGGTACACTTTAGTATACTCTTTACCACATGACATTACCCTATTGGACATTTCAAATTTCAAATAGTTTTTCCATCCAATTGACAATTGACAACAATGCAAGTGTCAAACAACGTGTCAAAAATCAGTGTACAAATAGCAAAGTTCAATCGTTTTGAACCTTATGACATGTACACTATAGAGTACACTTTGCCATGTGACACAACCCTGCTCGACAGTTCAAATGTCAAACAGTTTTCTCATCCAATTAACAATTGACAACAATGCAAGTATCAAACAAAGTGTCAAAAATTAGTGCATAAATAGCAAATTTCAATCGGTAAGGACCTTGCTAATGTACACTATGGTGTACATTTGAGTTTACACTTTGTCAAGTGATATTACCCTGTTGGACATTTTAAATTTCAAACAGTTTTTCCATCCAATTGACACTTGACAACAATGCAAGTGTCAAACAACGTGTCAAAAATCAGTGTACAAATAGCAAAGTTCAATCGGTACGAACCTTGCTACATGTACACTATGGTGTACACATTAGTTTACACTTTTCCACGTGACATTACCCTGTTGGACAGTTTCAATTTTAAACAGCTTTTCCATCCAATTGACACTTAACTACAAAGCAAGTGTCAAACAACGTGTCCAAAATTAGTGTACAAATAGCAAAATTCAATAGGTAAGAACCTTGCTACATCACATTATGGTGTACACTTTAGTTTACACTTCGTCACGTGACATTAGCCTGTTGGACAGTCAAAATTTCAAGCAGTTTTTTCTTCCAATTGACACTTGACAACAATGCAAGCGTCAAACGATATGTTAAAAATCAGTGTACAAATAGCAAAGTTTAATCGATAATAACCTTGCGACATGTATACTATGGTGTACACTTTAATTTACACTTTGCCACGTGACATTACCCTATTCGACAGTTTAAATTTCAAAAAGTTTTCCGATCCACTTGATACTTGACGACAATGAAAGTGTCAAACGTGTCAAAAATCATTGTACAAATAGCAAAGTTCAATCGGTAAGAACCATGCTACATGTACACTATGTGGAACACTTTAGTTTACACATTACCACGTTGGACAGTTAAAATTTTAAACAATTTTCCCATCCAATTGACACTTGACTACAAAGCAAGTGTCAAACAACGTGTCCGAAATCAGTGTACAAATAGCAAAGTTCAATCGGTAAGAATCTTGCTACATTACAGTATAGTGTACACATTAGTTTACACTTTTCCACGTGACATTGCCCTATTGAACAGTCAAATTTTAAAACAATTTTTCTGTCCAATTGACACTTGACAATGATACAAGTGTCAAACAATGTGTCAAAAATCAGTGTATAAATAGCGAAGTTCAATCGATAAGAACCTTGAGATATGTACGCTATGGTGTACACTTTAGTTTACAGTTTTCCACGACACATTGTGTCGTTGGACAGTTTAAATTTCAAATAGTTTTCTCATCCAATTGACACTTGACAACAATACAAGTGTCAAACAACGTGTCAAAAATCAGTGTACAAATAGCAAAGTTCAATCGGTAAGAACCTAGCTACGTGTGCTCTACGTGGAACACTTCAATTTACACTTTGCCACATGAAAATACCCTATTAGATAGTTTGAATTTCGAACAATTTTCCCATCCAATTTACATTTGACAACAATACAAGTGTCAAACAACGTGTCCAAAATCAGTGTACAAATAGCTAAGTTCAATCGGTAAGAACCTTGCTACATGTACACTATGGTGTAGACTTTAGTTTACACTTTGCCACATTACATTACCCTGTTGGACAATTTCAATTTCAAATAGTTTTCCCATCCAATAGACACTTGACTACAAAATAAGTGTCAAACGACGTGTTAAAATCAGTGTACAAATAGCAAAGCTCAATCGATAAGAACCTTACTACATGTACACTATGATGTACACTTTAATTAACACTTTGCCACATGACATTACCCTGTTGGACAGTTTAAATTTCAAACTATTTTCCCATCCAATTGATATTAACAACAATGCAAGTGCCAAATAACGTGTCAAAAATCTGTGTACAAATAGCAAATTTCAATCGGTAAGGACCTTGTTACATGTACACTATGGTTTACACTTTAATTTACACTTTACCATATAACAATATCCTGTTGGACAATTTAAATTTCAAACTATTTTCCCATCCAATTGACACTTGACAACAAAGCAAGTGTCAAACAACGTGTCAAAAATCAATGTAGAAATGGCAAAGTTCAATCGGTAAGAACTTTGCTACATGTACATTATGATGTACACTTTAGTTTACACTTTACCAAGTGATACTACCCTGCTAGACAGTTTAAATTTCAAATAGTTTTCCCATTCAATTAACACTTAACAATAATGCAAGCGTCAACCAATGTGTCAAAAATCAGTGTACAAATAACAAAGTTTAATCGGTAAGAACCTTTCTACATGCACACTATTGTATACACTGTAGTTTACAGTTTGCCGCAGACATTACCCTATTGGGCTATTTAGATTTCAAGCACTTATCCCATCAAAATTGACACTTGACTACAATGTAAGTGTTAAACAACGTATCAAAAATCAGTGTACAATAGGAAAGTTCAATCGATAAGAACCTTGCTACATATACACTACTGTGTACAATTTAGCATACACTTTACCATATGACGTTATCTTGTTGGACTGTTTAAATTTCAAATAGTTTTCCCATCCAATTGACACTTGACAACAGTGTAATTGTCAAATAACGTGTAAAAAATCAGTGAACAAATAGCAGTTTTCCCATCTAGTTAATAATTGACAATAATGCAAGGGTCAAAAAATGTGTCAAAAATAAGTTTACAAATAGCAAGGTTTAATCGATAAGAACCTTGCTACATGTACACTATGGTGTACACTTTAGTTTACACTTTGCCACGTGACTTTACCCTGTTGGACATTTTAAGTTTCAAACAGTTTTTCCATCTAATTGACACTTGACGACAATGCAAGTGTCAAACAACGTGTCAAAAATCAGTGTACAAATAGCAAAGTTCAATCGATTAGAATCTTGCGACATGTACACTATGGAGTACACTGTAGTTTACACTTTACCACATGACACTACCCTACTCGATAGTTTAAATGTCAAACCATTTTCCCATCCAATTGATACTTGACAACAATGCAAGTGTCAAACAACATGTCAAAAATCAGCGCATAAATAGCAAATATCAATCGGTAAGGACCTTGCTACATGTACAATATGGTGTACACTTTAGTTTATACTTTTCCACGTGACATTACCCTGTTAGACAGTTTAAATTTCAAATAGTTTTTCCATCCAATTGACACTTGACTCAAAGCAAGTGTCAAAAAACATGTCCAAAATTAGTGTGCAAATAGCAAAGTTCAATCGGTAAGAAACTTACTATGTTACACTACGATTTACACTTTAGTTTACACTTTGCCACGTGACATTACCATCTCGTACAGTTTAAATTTCAAACAGTTTTTCCATCCAATTGGCACTTGACAACAATACAAGTGTTAAACAACGTGCAAAAATAAGTGTACAAACAACAAAGTTCAATCGGTAAGAACCTTGCGACATGTACACTATGCTGTATACTTTAATTTACACTTTGCCACGTGACACTACCCTATTGGACAGTTTAAATTTCACACAGTTTTCCCATCCAATTGACACTTGACAAAAATGAAAGTGTCAAACAACGTGTCAAAAATCAGTATACAAATAGCAAAGTTCAATCGGTAAGAACCTTGTTACATGTACACTATGTGGAACACTTTAGTTTAGACTTTGTCACATGACATTACCCCGCTGGACAGTTTAAATTTCAAATAGCTTTCCCATCCAATTGGCACTTGATAACAATGCAAATGCCAAACAACATGTCAAAAATCAGTGTACAAATAGCATAGTTCAATTGGTAATAGCCTTGCTACATGTACACTATGGTGTACACTTTAGTTTACACTTTGCCACGTGACATTATCCTGCTGGACAGTTTAAATTTCAAATAGTTTTTGTAATACTCCGAAATTTTATGCACGTTTAATTTGCTCATTTAATTTTTACGCTAGCAATTTAACTTTTCAAAAATTTAGTATGGCCAAGATTATTAATGGTTACGAAATTTGTATTGGTCGATTTATTAAAAGTTTACCAAGATTCGTTAATTAGGGGTTTAGAATAATTGTCAAATTCTATACCTTTTACATTAATATATTTTCCCTTTGTTTAGAGGATTAATGCAATTAACTAATGCATGGAGAAGTGGGAATACAAATTAAACCATTTCTCTCATTTTTTATACACACACATACGCAATATACATATATAAATGCAGCTGGATGGCAGATTAGAGAAGAATTCAAGTAAGATTTAACTAATGCATGCATGGGGTGTTAATTGTTGAACAAGTAGGAGGTGTCAAGCTATCTTTGTAGTTACATGCATGCATGAGGTGGTTTAAGCAGGTAGGAGGTGTTAAATTATGGCACAACCTGACCTTAGGTGTTGAGTTAAGTTTATGAAATACATGCATGCAACCACGTGTAGATGTAGGCACCAATTTTGGTTAATTATCTTCACTTTGCTTCTATATATGTATAACCGAGAGATGAGCAGCCTATATATCTTTGCAAAGTCAGAATTTTTGTGGAGAGATAGAGAGAAAATCGGCAGGAAGAAAGGAAGAAGAAAAAAAGGAAAGGAAGAAAAAGGAAAACAAAGCCTACACTCTCAAGTTCTTGTTTTTCAACCGAAGTTTCTCCAAGTTTTATTGTAAGATACTTTCTTTGCTTAAAAGGTAGGATTTCATGGTAATATTCATGCCTAAGCTATGCATGAAAAACCATAATATGAATGTGTGGACAAGTCCACAAAGTTAGATATCTATGCCTTAGGACAAATCCGAAGGGCACCGGCAAGCCGGAATGTACAAGTATGTGTTTGATTGCATTCTTTTGTGTATTATTAACATGTTAAATCCAAGCATGGTATCTTACTGAGTATTCTTTATACTCATAGTATCCTATACTAAGTTTTCAGATCCATAGATGTGAAGTTGGTGGAAGTCAGTCTGCATAATCGATGATGGATTAAGGACGAAGGTTATTTTGCATCGAAGTTTTGTTTTTGCATGTTTGTTTGACTGCTGTCCAAATGTTTTTCTTATGGTGTTGTATAAAAACTTGTATAAGACATGATCTACTATGGTACCGGAAGTAAATTATGTAATTATATCTTCCATGTTATGTTAAGAGACGTTTTTATAAACCTTTTTCTTGAATGATAAAAAAGGGCAGAATCCGGGCTGTTTCTGGGTCATCTTCAAAACATTATTTCTAACTCTATAGACATCCATTTGAGAATATAAAAATACTGTGAGTTCGTCTTTGAGTTTTCTAAATATGGGCGCAATAATTACTCAATTTGGATGTCCGTGGCCTGAGATATGAATTTTTAAACGTTGAAGAGTCAATCTAGATTTTCTGTGCAACACTACACTGTTTTCAGTAAAACGTCCATATTATATGATCTCAGAAAATTCTCATATTTTAACCTAGGAAACTAATTGAAATTATATTTCTAATGCCACAAATTTCATAGAAAACGGAGTTGGGATGAATTTTATAAAAATAGTTGAACTTGCTGCCCTAACTAACTGTGGCAGTACCGAGTCCTTTTTTTGTAAAGTTTAATTCCACGTCGACATGCACTTCTGCTGGCCATTAAATTTCATGAGAGATATTTTACCAAATTGAAAATAATTTTCCAACCCGTAATACTTCTGTTTAAGAGTATTTACATGTACCAAAGGCAGAGGTTACTATGTTTAGTACGTGACCCCCGAAGCCTAAGTACGGGGTGTCACAGCGTGGTATCAGAGCAATTATACTTTTCTGTAGACTTTTTCTTAAAGAAAGTTATTGTCCTTCATCATCGAGCAAGCTAGCAACTGACTTTCAACCGACGATCAAGGTAAAACTTTTTTTTTAAAGTTTATGAGTTCTCTTATACAATGAGCTGCTATATCTATGGATGGATATATAAATTTTTGGAATCAAGTCATGATTGAGATTATGAAATCATTAACACTTATATGTAATTATTTATTAGAGCCTTGTAGAGTAACATAATCAATTTTTGTCCTAGTTATGACACGATTGGTAAGGACCCTCACAAGGATAGAAGCTTGTGGTTTTACGAAGAAGTGGGATATACTATTGGCGTTTTACTATAATTATTGTATGCATCCGCTCCATAGCCTTGAACAACATCTTGACCTGCTAGATTGCATTATTGAGATGTTATGGGAGATACACTATAGCTTAGGGGATAAGGTGAAGATACGGAGGTTATACGAAACTGTTCCCGAACCTTGGGCTTCAGTTATAAATGAGATCATGCTGTGGTCTAATGATAACCTTTCGTATGAGGACCTTACATACTTACTTTGAGAAAGTTATGAAACTAGCCGAGATTTACAGAGAAACTTTAAGAAGACTATAAATTTATCCATGAATACTAGTTTACGAGCGACCAATTCTAGGCTAGATAAGGGACCATTGGCTAAGTGTTTTACGAGAGTTTTAGATGAAAGTTTTCCCGTACCATTACCAGATAGTTCGAAGCAAAGCATGTTAGAGGAAGACCCAGAGGAAGAACCAGAGGAAGACCCAGAGGAAGACGCTGAGGAGGATCCAGAAGAAATGGAAGATTAGACACCATCTTACCTAGCTATCTTTGTTTTTGGAATAGAATAGGATGTAATACGTACATCTACTTTTGAATGTACGTACCGTACCTTAATATGACTTTTGTTTGTGAAAAATAGTAATGTATATATGAAGGAAAGTTGTTTTGGCCGTTGGATTTTTCTAATTAGTATTACGTTCTGAAGTAATTCTAACTGGATGAATATTTTTTTTCATTCAAAGGAAATGCCTCCAAAGTGCAATCACAGCAGTGAACCAAATCCCAATATGAACTTAGGCAGCGGCAATGCTAATGCTAGTTCTAGTGGTGGCGAAGTTAATGTAGCAAACTTTGCACGAGGACTGCTTGTCGTAATGCGGGAGTTGGGACAGCAACAACGGGCACCATCTTTGATTGGGCAACGAACCCTGAATCAACAAGTACCAACTGATCATTAGAAGCCTAACCAACCAACTTTTCAACCTCAAATAGTACCTAACCCGAGGGATCGAACTGCAATGATAGAGCAATTTCGTAAAATAAACCCTCCATCATTCGAGGGGAGTATGGATCCCTTAGCAGTTGAAGACTAGTTGTGAGAACTAGAATGTATCTTTAAATTTATAGGATGCGAAGATGCTGAGAAAGTAACATTCTCAGTGTTTATGTTGAAAAAGGGGGCTAGCCATTGGTGGGACATAACTACCAGGTCATTAACACCTGTTGAAGAATAGGCTATAACTTGGGCGAGGTTTAAGGAACTCGTAGAAGAGAAATTCTTCCCGGTAGCTGTGAAAGATCAAAAGGAGATAGAGTTCCTCAGACTCCAGCAGGGAACCATGACCCTTGTAGAATATGAACGCAAATTCGAGGAATTATCAAGGTTTGCTCCACATCTAGTGGATACGGAGGAAAAGCGGGCTAGAAGGTTCGAACGCGGGCTTCAACCTTATATTCGTGATATAGTGTCAGTTCTTGAGCTGAGCACTTATCGAGAAGTCCTGAAGCGAGTCCAGACTATTTCTTATCAAAGAACTCAAAACGTTGGAAGTTCTAACCAAGTTTAAAATTTCTCCGATAAGAGGAAGTGGAACTTTGATAGACAGAGTAACGGTAAAGGAAAAGGGAATAATGCACCAAAGAAAGGAAAGACGGAGATAGTTGGAGTTAGTAGTGATAAACGTTGTTCTAAGTGCGATAGACCTCACAAAGGAGAATGCTTATTGGGAAAGAATGTTTGTTTCAAGTGTGGAAAATCAGGACATTTCGTTAAAGAATGTCCCCAGAATCAGACACAGAAGGCTAGAGATGACACGAAAGGAAAAGCAAGAGTTTTCTCCATATCCAGGCAAGAAGCAGAGCGAGACCCTAATGTCCTCGCAGGTATCATCTCTATTTCCAATATGCCTGCATTTGTACTTATAGATTCTGGAGCTACACATTCATTCATTTCTTCTTCATTTGTTGCAAAGTCTAAAGTAGAATGTGAATCCCTTCCGTATACCTTAGAAATCTCTCTTTCGTCTGGAAAGATACTTGTTGCTGACCAAATAGCTAGAAATCTTAAGATGGAAATTAATGGTAGAGGTATAGCAGTAGATCTAATTCTATTAACGATAAAAGACTTTGATGTTATTCTTGGTATGGACTGGTTGTCTAAAAACTATGCAACTATTCATTGTACCGAGAGAATGGTGGTTTTTCGAAGACCGGGCGAGAAAGAGTTTCGTTTTGTGGGAATTGAGGCAAATACCTTGTCTCGTATAGTGTCAACAACTCAGGTTGAAGGGACGCCGAGAAAAGAATTAGGTCGGAGATTTCTAGTATCGATGACCAACATCAAACAAGATAAGTTGTTAGTTGGGAATGTTCAAATAGTTCGACACTATAAAGATGTTTTTTCTAGAAGACCTTCTAGGTGTACCACCAGACAGGCAAGTAGAGTTTACCATCGATTTGGTACCAGAAGCAGCACCTATTTCAAAGGCCCCAAATCGTATGGCACCGTTGGAACTGCAAGAGTTGAAGGTACAGTTGAAGGAGCTTCTTGATAAGGGTTTCATTAGACCAAGTGTATCACCTTGGGGTGCACCTGTACTATTCGTGAAAAAGAAGGATAGAAACATGAGGCTGTGCATTGACTATCGAGAATTGAATCACCTTGCTATAAAAAACAAACATCCACTTCCAAGGATAGAAGATTTGTTTGACCAACTTAAGGGGGCTACAGTATTTTCAAAGATCGATCTAAGATCAGGATATCATCAATCGAAAATTAAGCCAGACGATGTCCCTAAGACGGCTTTTAGGACGCGTTATGGGCATTATGAATTTTTGGTGATGCCTTTTGGATTAACTGATGCCCCGACAGTATTTATGGATCTAATGAATAGAGTATTCCATGAATACTTAGACCAATTTGTCAAAGTTTTTATTGATGACATCTTAATCTATTCAAAGAGTAGTGATGAGCACGAGAAACATCTCACGATTGTCTTGGAAACTCTAAGAAAAGAGAAACTTTATGCCAAATTCAAGAAATGTGAATTCTGGTTGGATAAAATAGGTTTTCTGGGGCACGTAATCACGGCACAAGGAATTGAAGTAGACCCAGCTAAAGTAGAAGCAGTAAATAACTGGGTAAGACCCACCAATGTTAGAGAAATACGCAGCTTCTTGGGATTGGCTGGTTACTATAGAAGATTTATCGATGGATTTTCTAAAATAGCAGGACCATTGACCTAGTTGACTCATAAAGGGATAAAATTTCAATGGACAGAGAAATGTGAACAGAGCTTCCAGGAGCTGAAGCGAAGATTACTCACAGCTCTAGTGTTAACAATACCAGACGGACCAGAAGCATTCGTTATATATAGTGATGCTTCGAAACAAGGCATAGGGTGTGTTCTGATGTAGAAAGGAAAGGTGATAGCCTATGCTTCTAGACAATTGAAACAATACGAACAAAACTACCCAACACATGATCTAGAATTGGCTGCGGTAGTTCATGCCCTTAAGATATGGCGTCATTACTTATATGGAAGTAAGTGTGACATTTATACCGATCATAAGAATTTGAAGTACTTTTTGACCCAAAAGGAATTAAACATGAGGCAGAGGAGATGGCTAGAGCTAGTAAAGGATTATGATTGCAATATCCTTTACCATCCTGGTAAACCTAATGTAGTAGCAGATGCTCTTAGCAGGAAGGCGGTTGGACAATTAGTAGTGCTAATCACCATGCAGGACTGGTTGTTGAAGGATTTCGAAAACTTACATCTGGAAGTAATTGTTCCACCAACCTAAATTATCACCAAGATAGCGGCTCTGATGATTCGACCAACACTTAGAGATCGAATAAGAGTAGCGCAAGATGATGTCTCTTTCCTGCAAAAGATTAAGTCTGAAGTTGGTACTAGCAAGCAAAAGGATTTTGAATTAGGCAGTGATAAAGCCTTACTTTTTAAGGGAAGGTTGTGTGTGCCGAAAGATGAGGGATTGAGGAAAGAAATTCTTGAAGAAGCACACTTAACTCCATATACTGCCCATCCAGGAGGTACAAAAATGTATCATGATCCAAGGAGTATGTTTTGGTGGAGGAATATGAAACGGTGCATAGGTCTTTTTGCCAAGAGGTGTATGACTTGTCAACAAGTAAAAGCTGAACATCAAAGGCCATCTGGATTGTTGGAACCATTAACAATTCCACAATGGAAATGGGAGCATATAACTATGGATTTTGTTATGGGTTTTCCAAAATCAGCTAGGGGAAATGATGCTATGTGGGTTATAATGGATCGGTTAACAAAGTCAGCTCATTTTCTACCTGTAAGAATGAATTTTAGTATGGATCAATACGCGCGATTATACATCAAAGAAGTCATCTATTTGCATGTTATCCCAGCCTCAATTGTATCGGATAGAGATCCAAGATTCACCTCAAAATTTTGGAAAACTTTGCAAGGAGCTATGGGAACCAAGTTAAACTTCAGTACAGCTTTTCATCCGTAAACTGATGGACAATTGAAGAGGACTATACAAACTTGTGAGGATATGCTGCATGCCTGCGTCCTTGATTTAGGAGGCAGTTGGGAAAGTTATGTACCATTGGCGGAGTTGCCTATAATAATAGCTATCAAGCTACGATAAAGATGGCACCTTACGAAGCTCTCTATGGCAGAAGATGTAGAGCTCCTCTTTATTGGGATGAAGTAGGTGAACGAAGGGTTTTAGGGCCCAAAATAATTGAGGAAACTAGTCGAGCGGTTGATAAAATAAGAGCTAGAATCAAGGCAGCCCAGGACCGACAAAAAAGTTACGCTGATAAAAGGAGAAAAGATTTGGCATTTAATGTTGGTGATAAAGTTTTCTTAAAAGTGGCACCGATGAAAGGAGTTATTCCCTTTGGAAAGAAGGGAAAACTGCGACCAAAATTCATAGGTCCTTTTGAAATTTTGTAGAAAGTTGGAAATGCAGCCTATCGAATTGCTTTACCACCAGAATTGTCAGCAATTCATGATGTGTTCCATGTGTCAATGCTTCGACAATATGTGCCAGATCAAAGTCATGTGGTTAGTTATCAACCATTGGATATCAAACAAAACATGACTTATGAAGAAAAAACAGTAGCACTATTAGATCGCAGAATCCAACAACTGAGAACAAAAGAAAGTCCGTTAGTGAGAGTTCAATGGAGAAATCACAATGTCGAAGAATCAACTTTGGAAAGAGAAGAGGAAATCAAGACCAAGTATCTAGAAATTTTCAACTAAGTTCAAGGTAATTTCGAGGACGAAATTTATTTTATGTGAGGAGGGGTGTAATACTCCGAAATTTTATGCACGTTTAATTTGTTCATTTAATTTTTAGGCTAGCAATTTAACCTTTCAAAAATTTAGTATGGCCAAGATTATTAATGGTTGCCAAATTTGCATTGGTCAATTTATTAAAAGTTTACCAAGATTAGTTAATTAGGGGTTTAGAATAATTGTCAAATTCTATACCTTTTACATTAATATATTTTCCCTTTGTTTCTATCACTTTGCCGCCACCTTGTAGAGGATTAATGCAATTAACTAATGCATGGAATAGTGGGAATACAAATTAAACCCTTTCTCTCATTTTTTATATACACACATACGCAATATACATATATAAATGCAGCTGGACGGCAGATTAGAGAAGAATTCAAGTAAGATTTAACTAATGCATGCATGGGGTGTT